>NW_026947510.1:41887200-41979700 GCF_034190915.1 Cavia porcellus
GAACACTTTGAACCTAGCAGCGTCGGTTTCTCAATACTATTTTAAATGGCTTTTTAATGTCTAAGAAAAAGTCTCCAATGACTCTACAAGATATTTCTCAATTTCTTCCTTCCCTCTCTCAGCAATTATTCACAAATATGCATATTCCCATACATGTTCATATATAAATACGTAGGGAATGGACTGTTTAATGAAGTCATTGATCTTAGATTTGGTAAGACTTTGCCTACTTTATAATTTTTCTTCCCCTAAATAAGTCCAAATGCTGTATTGCCACCGCAGATATACCAGAGTGTTGGCTAAAAATAACTATTGCCACTTAGAGGAGCATACTAAAGGGAGGATGATTTTATAAAAGTTGTGATTGATTAAACAAATTTATCTCACAACAAACCAGTGCTAGACCCATGAATCTCACTACGTGAAACAAACCAGATTTTTAAGAAGAGCATAGCCTATTCATTCAATATTTTGTCATAGCATCCATGTCTTTGAGAGGAAAATACAGCCTCTGTTTTCAAAATATCACTACACTTAGAACCCTAAATTTAACCTCAGATGAGTAAAGGAGTTCACAAGAGTGTTTTAAAAAAGAAATTTAACATTTTGTGAAAATACCGAAAGAAAGAATAATGCTTCTAGAAATTAATGGTGTTAGCAGTTCGCTTCTACAGTTGAAATGGGAAAACAGTTTCCTAATTCAAAGGAAGCAGAAAGTGAAACTACATAGTCTAATTTTCAATATCTCAATAAGATGAAAAGAATAAAGCTGGAGAAGCCCCCAAGATTATTTTTATAGTTTATTAGAGATCACTTTCAGTAGAATTTAAAACATAATAAATATCATGTTGTTTGTACTCACTGAAAAGAAAATTTTCATTGCTTTAAAAGAAAACCATTTCCCAAACAAATTAGTATACTTCATTCTTGTGTTCCCCCAAGCAGCCGGTAAAAATCTGTAACGTTTTAAATGTCCTCATACAATTTATTTAACTCTTAAGTCACCACATTCTGCTTCAATTCACTGTTTAGTTTTTTTAAGTAGTATTTTATTTTTCTTAAGAAAAATAGATACTTTTAAAAGAAAATGGACACAAGTTTTAATTTACAGTTAGTTTGGGTGGGTAATAAGCCTAACAAAAGAAATGTTATAATAAACAATACTGTATTTCAGTTTATATGAAAGCAAAAAACAAAAAGAAAAACAGAAAACCGCAAAACTTTAACACACTTGATATATTTCTTCTGAGTCACTCCATAAAAGCAACTTACCCTCAGCTTAAATTATATGACAAAATAAAATATAAATATTGTCAATAGTGTTCTAAATACATCTAAATCTTTCAAAATACTCACTAATTCCTTACCTACATACATATCACAGCAAACTTATTCCCATGTAAAACAAATGCAAGAGGTCACTATAATGACACATGCCCTCCTACAAGTTTTGTAAGTTTGCATTCTTAGAATTTCTCTGCAATTATATGCATCTGTCTCACTTTTCTGTATATAGTATTGAATAGACTCATCAGCCCCTGCTAAAAGTAACCTAAAGCTTCAGAATCATAGTGTGTCTCGAATCTGGGCTAATCTGGTACCTTTTCAAGTACTTCATTTGCTGGTACCTCTTCAAGTTCAGTTAGAGGGCTTCAAAAAAAAAAAAACTATGATATTTAATTCTCAGATGAAAACATTCACCATATCTTCATATTTCAGAGACAAATTTAATCTGTTTATCTTGGTGAATTCTTTTAGAGGTTAAATGTATACAGTCTGAAAGAGGATGACACTTGATTTATGATTCCCTATTCTTTGTGAGTCTGGATACTGGTTGAAAAGTTTACATCTGTACGTGGCTCTGAGCCAGGACGGATGGGCAGTGTAATCACCCAAAGGAGCTAAATTTAGTGCAGATCATAGTCTGCTCTCTCTTTCTCTAAGTATTTTGTTTTCTCTGTGTTTGTATGATCCAATTGAGTGCCATGACTGCTGAATCTCTCCCCTATGCCTCTCCAAGAAATGGGTGGAAGGATTTCAATCCAATTTTCAGAAATAAGTTATTCTATTTTAATTAGGTCTCCTGAAGAAATAAAGGCAATACATTTTATATTCTAAGAGTGAGGGTATAGCAAGTTATCTACTATACTGTGGCATTTATTGGAACTTCTTAATGAATGGTACCAACTAGTGTTGTAATCCAATTTAACCCAGCTTAATAAATAGCTGCTGCATGAATGACTAAATGGAAAAATAATACACGAATAGGAAGGGGCAATGAATAGTTGAACTAAATAGAATTATTATTCCTTCAATCAGCAACTTTTTGTTATAAGTAAAGAAAGAGGGGGGAAAAGGAAGTCAATGAAATTTTCATCAACCAAAATCGAAATTTTCAATCCAAACCAACTCAGAAACTCTGAGTTTTTAAAAAATAATATTCACATGGGTAAGAATGTCAGATGATATGAATTATTACTATTAAGTATCAAATACCAGCTTTAAAACTGTTTATAGTAAGGAAACAATCTTGGGTAGCACTTAATATGATATTGCTGTGCCAAATTATATGTCAGAATATTGAAGAAAACATTAAAAGACAAAAAACAGTATCAGGTTAAACAAGCTAAGGCTAGAATCTGGGTAGATTCCACTCAGGGAAGGTGGACCAATATTCTTGCCATTGCTAGGTTTAATCTTATGATAAAGTGAACACCTAGCATTATCAGAAAGACATTTGTGGTTCCCTTAGATTTTTCTTATGGGTCTATAACCAGAGAATAAATCAACCAAAGAGAATGCCCCTGTATTGATACTTGGGGCAATTAAATGTTGATTCTCAAAATCCTTCCGTCTTACTAACTAGTCTTACTTACTGTCTCTCTTTTTGGTACTGGGAATCAAACTCAGGACCTCGTGTTTGCCAGGAAGGTTCTTTTGCTGCTGAGCTAAATTCCTGGCTCTATATACTATCTTGTTTACATTCAGAAACAACATGTTTCAGAAGTAAATAAGCAGCAACTGCCAAGTAGGAGCATCGCTTGCTTGCTTATTGCATATTGGCTGCTTCTTTCCCCATCAGCAAAGTTCCAAATATGGTGCTAGAGCTATCCAGATCCAGAGGATACTGAGGCTTTTGGATTGTCATCTATGTTATCTTCCCAAGATTTCAGAGAACCAGGCAGAAAGTAAAAGAAAAACTTGAATCTCAGTAGAATGAATGTCTACTAGACACTAAAATTTATAATCTCATATGGCATCTGATCTTCCTTTCTAGATATAAAATCTAAGGTTTTGTTGTAATTGACTCATCAGAGAGTATCTAAGGGCAATTCACTCATCCTGCAGTTTGGGAGTTTAGGAAGTGCCCAATTCAATCATTTGTAAAGAAGGGAGAGGAGATCATTAAGTACTGAAAAATGCTGTGGAACAAAGGAAAAAAATTACCCAATTGAAATCTCAGAAGAAGAGTATGCTTCTGAAACTGATTTATGTTAAAACTCAGTAGAACATTTCTGGAATCTGCTTGTTTTGGACAATACAATGTAGAAAAGAATGTGCTTCCATGAAGCACTATCTGTAGGTAACAAGGAATAAAGCAAGATTAGAAAATGAAGAGAAATAAGGAAAAGAAGAGCTTTGATAAAACTAAAAATATTACAAGAAAATTCAAAACCCATATTTAAAAAAATTTTATTGGTACCAAGCATCAAACTTAAGACCTTGCACATGCCAGGCAGGTGTTATACCACTGAGCTATATCCCTGGCTCCTAAACCCATATTTTAAAAGGTTCTGAGAATACTCAATGCTAGCAATGATAATATGGAACGATAAAGCAATGTGTAGGAACTGAGAAGGTATTACACAGTATACAGGACAAAGGGGAAGGAATGAAAATTATGAAAGAGAATATGATAGTTAGACCTAAAATGGCGGGTCAGGAAAGAAGTGTTTCTAAATAAGAAATTGAAATGTATGGAACAGAAGCAAAACATAAAGATATGACAGAAGAAAACTTGCCTGATTGATCCACAAATATAGATTTAATTCACTTTGTTGAATTCATGGTAAAAGAGAGCCATAAAATTTGAACCACCAAATTTCTGAATTGCAGGAGAAATAAATCACTTCAGAATTTAAATATACAAAGAAAAAGGAAAATTTATTCACAAAGGAAAATATATTTCCAGCAATCTCCAGACATTACAATTGTAAATATTTTAAGACCATAAGAAAAAAAATCTAAAAGTTTTGAAAATATTGTGCCCTAAGAATTTATAAGCAAGCAATACATTTTCTTGTATAAAAATTGATGAAATATAAAAATATTCATTTATATAACTTTATAAATAGCATTTATATAACTTTACAAATCAACTGTTGAAGTGTTCCAAATTAATATTAAGGAGTCAGAGTTTAAAATAGAAAGGTGGAATGTTGTGGCAAAAAACAAACAAACAAAAAACCCCACAAACAAACAAAAAAGAATTTGAGAGGTTGTTGTCCACATATTTTTATCCAAATTTTAGAAGCTTCTTCATTTAAAGATGCGGAGGACTGGGGCTGGGAATTTAGCTCAGCGGCATAAGCGCCTGCCTTGCAAGTAGGCAGTTGTGAGTTCGATCCCCGGTACCGATAAAAAGGAAAAAGACAACAAACAAACAAACAAACAAAAAAACATGCTGAGGACCCAAGTCAGGGCATCATCCACGTTGATCAATTACTCTAATGCTGAGCTACATTCCCACCTCCCTGGTCACTTTAGAGAATGTGTCAGTAGGACAAGGCTTTAATCCAGCATTTTTCCTTCACTACCATATCCTATGTTTGCCCCATCCCTAGGAAGCATGTATCCCATGTCCTAGCTTCCTGACATACTGCAGGTACATGCCACCACACCCAGCTCTGTCTCGTCTTATTTTTTTACCTCACTGTTTAGATGGAATCTCAAGGAGGATCCAAAGATCTAGGAAGTTAACTGGCACTTAATAGCTACCTAAAATATTAATTTACATGTTGAGCTATGCTGTTTAGTTTCTGATTGCTATAGAAGGCAATATTATTGATTTTTTCACTCATTAATAAACTTTATTGGAAGTGAGTTTGTTAGATGGATTAAGCAATTTAATCTCGAGTTGCAATAGTAAGTATGTAATTAGTAATATTTTCAATTTGTATTTTCTAACTTGAAACCATATATTTGCTCTATTACATCTAAATTTATGACTTCTTCATGGAGTTTCAGAAAATGGTACTTTATAATTTTTCTTTCATCATCAGAGTTGAAAGGAAGCAATGTTTATGTCACTTATTTAGTCTAAGATACATTGTTCAAGTCTCAAGTGAACAATTATTCTACATGATGTTTATATCTGACAAATCACATAGCTAATTTCCAGGTGATATGATAGTGGATTCAAAACTGTTTTCTGGATACTTTTTTTTTTACCAGTTTGAATCAAATAATCAGCCTTACAAATTTTTTTTTTTTTTTTTTTTGGAAACAAATGCAAGGATCCATAGTTTCAGCGACAGTGAAACTTTATTTTAAGTGAATTTTTACATAACCTCAAGCTCGTGGTAAAACTGTTAGAGCAGTAAAAATACAATAGTAAAATTGTTTGAACAGTAAAAGTAGTAGAACAGTAAAATAGAACAATAAAACTAAGTTTCTATATGCCTTTTACCCAAATTTATTTTTTATATGCTGTCTCATTTACTTTATCATTTTCTGTCTCTTTATATTGACATACAAATGTATATTTTCCTTGAAAAATTTAAGAATGCATTGGAGACCCATTGTACCCTTAAAAGGTTTTAACATGACTTTTTGGAAAAAGAGAAATAAAAATTAAACCTTAATTTTTTTCATGATTAAAATCCTGTTATGAAGGTCAGAAAGTTTAGTATCAATAAAATACTCTGTATTATCTAATCTTCAATTTGCATACAAATTTCAAGACTTGTACATCAAGATCTTTCATAGTTCACCCCTCCCTGTTCCCAATCAGGATACAGGGTCAGGGTCATGCTTTGTATTTAGTTGTTATAACTCTTCCTTCTTTACGAAAAACTTTGAAGTCCAAAAAACATTTCATGGTCAGTGAAGTCTGGAAGCTGACTGTTCACTATCCTGGCTAACATTTAATCTTATCTGATAAACTTTGCCAAGCTTGATTTTTCTTATTCTACACTTTCACTGGCTCAGAATACCAGGGAATAGATTGTCCCGGATTTGCTTTTTGTTGATTTAGTTTTGGGCTTCAAAAGATCTTGGCTTGAAATCACTGAGCTCAAGCAATGATAACTTTAGAGAGGATCTTACTGAGGATACCCAGAAGAGTAACATGAGAAAAGAGAGAGGAAGAAACTGAGGCAAGGAATGAAGATGGAGTTAATTGGAAGACAGAAGTGGAAGACTTCTCACCAGGCACTCAGGAATCTCTACCCTACGTGAAAATCTAGTCAAGAAAGTTAATGTGTATACAGCAAAACAAAGAGATTAACTTGGCTTTCATAATTTTAAGATTCATGAAAAAAAACTGTGTTCTGAATGAGTATGACCTACTCTATAGTAAAATATTTTTGTGCTCATGTGTAACTGAAAAATAAAGTCTCAGTTTCTTTCTCGCAATCTTTCACACGTTAAAATTTATCCTCTATCTATAAAGCTACAGAGCATCTACCTGATTTGGTTAAACGTATCACCCTCATTGGAAGAATGCACGTGCTATTTGCTTATGTATAACCTTTATTTCTTTCCCCAGCCATTCATATGTTGGAAGCTTAGTCCCCATGGTGGTGATGATGGGAGGTGGTTTGGAACCTTTAAGAGCTGGCGTCTAGTGGGAGGTCCTTAGGTCAACTGTGGAGCCCCAGTGGCTCTGTGGCTTCCTATGTAAAAATAGAAACACTTTCTCTCACATGCTTTTCTGCCATGGTGTCATCCACCACTTGGTCCCCACCAAAGACAATGGGTCATCCAAGTTTGGACTTACCTCACAAACTGTGAACCACATAAACTTCTCTTTGCAAAGTTACCCAGACTTAGGTATTTTGTTAAAGTAATAAACACAGATTAATGCATGTTAACTCAACCATTTATTGTTTATGTGACTTTAGAAGTGACATTAAATTGTGAAAAACTGGACCATACAATTTAGGTAAGTTTTTAAAAGACTTTTATGAGGACAAAATTATTAAAAAATGTCTTTTCTCCATCCTTTTTTAGTTTAAAATTATATAGGCAAGGAAAAGCTAATACTACCAACAAAGTCATAATAAAAATGATTTTCAAAACTATGCGTACAAATGACTACTGAAGAACCATGCAGATGGTTAATAATTATAAAGATAATTATTAGCTGGATCAAATCACAGGTACTTTGAGGGATAAAATGCATGATATTGACATAATCCATGATCAGATATTATTTAACTTAAACTTTCTTCGCTAGAAAATAAAGATTATTATTAATTTTTTAAAACAATGTATAAAACGACTTCCTAGGCCCCTTCTGAGATTCCATAGTTGTGAAAATTCTAGAAAGCTAAAAAAATAAACTTAGTAGTGCCTGAAAACACTTGCTATTTCAAAGAAAAGCCAGGTTACCTTCGTCACTCTTTCACTAAGATATACTAGAGGTGTCCCTAAGGAGTATATTTGTAATTTTTTAAAAAGTGAAGTTGTCATTTCATATTATCTCCATAATTGCAGTTTCAGGGAAAAAATACATTTTTTACAGCGTTTTGGTGGTACTGGGAATTGAAACTAGTGAATGTTAAGCTACATTCTCAGCCCTTTATTTAACATTTTATTTTGAGACAGGATTTTAATAAGTTCCCAGGCTAGCCTTGAACTTGTCATTCCCTGCCTCAGTCTCCCGAGTGGCTGGGATTACAGGCCTGTACCACCACGTCTGGCCAAATGTATTTAAGTATATAAGAGCTTATTACATATTAAAATAAATAACTTGCACTATAGTTAATAACTTTTCAGGTCGAGCATTTACCATATCTTTAAATATTTTAGGTAAAAATAGAAATACACACCAAAAATGCCAAAGGGGTAATCCAAATCCCCTCCTCAATCACGGATGAATATGTAACCATCAATTAGTAGTTAATAAAGTTTGTAATTCAATCAATTACCAGTTTTTAATTGCTTATTTTAGTTACTCTTGTTGCTGAGACAAAATACCTGACAGACTAAGTTAAAGAGAGAAATGTTTGTTTAGCTACAATCTGTAGAAGTTTCAGTTCCTAATCAGCTGGCTGTAAGGCACCATGGCACATAGCGGAGGGGCAACAGTTCATGGTGGTCAGGGTGGCAAAAGATGGGGGGAGACAGAGATAGAGATAGAGATAGAGATAGAGATAGATAGAGATAGAGATAGAGATGATAGAGATAGAGACAGAGACAGAAACAAAGACAAAGACAGACAGAGCAGCACTTTCTGTCCTTTGTATGCAGCTTACCCATCCTTGGGCAGATGTGGTTCTCTTTCCTTAGTCCTAGAACTCTCTTATTTCCAGCAATTAGACTATGAATCAATCACACATTCGAAATTCAGCCTTCTCTGAAAAGCTCACCCTCCATGACTACATGAGGTTCTGGGACGACATTCAGACCCAAACCGTATCACCTGTTAAAATCTCAGTCACAGTAGGTCACAGGGTCAGAGTTCCTCCCACGGATATTATGAGATAGCATTTTGATTAGAATCCAAAGATAAGCAAGGAAGGTTCCCATGTGGGAACCACAAAAGAACTGATGCACATTTGCAATTATTATGATGTGAACAAAAAGGAGTTGGAGAGTCATTGTTCTACAGTGTGGAGAATTAAGGAGCTCTTGGTGATCCTTGATCATCAGGATACAGTCAGCAAATATGTCTTATTTTTAATTTCATTTTCCAGGCTTTCTGCTTTCCAACATAAGGAAATGATTTGAATGAGTGAAGGCACATAGAACTCCTCCAGTATATCCCTTCTACTCCCATCAGATCTATTTTCCTTCTAGTAATTTCGTTAGATTTTCTTTTACTATTCTTACAAAGTATCCTAAGCTTATAGCAATCTAAGGCATTATCTTGTGTCTAGAAATAAACTATTATTTGCAATTTTACAGATTTTTTTTTTTGCCAAACACACATATTGTGTCCCATTCTTTTCTCCATTTCTCGTTTTCTTGCTAAATTATATTACTTTATGTTTGTGAATATGGCAGCTAGTTCATTTCCTCCCTTTCCTAGCAATCATTGTGCAGCGTCTTTCATGTGAATTAGTCCATCTTTCTGGGGAGGTAATGTTGCACAAAATATATGGCTAAAATATACTTAGTACCCACTGTACAATTTCTTTTTTTGTCTTTTTGAGACAGGGTCTCGCTATGCAGTTCAGGCTGGCCTTGAGCTCACTTTGTAGCCTAGGCTGTTCGCGAACTCACAACGATCCTCCTGCCTCAGCCTCCAGAGTGATGGGATTACAGGCTTGAGACACCATGCCCGGCATCACTGTAGAATTTCAAGCATGAGTTTTTTATTTCTGAATCAGCTTACCAGCAAACAAAGCAAGGTTTTTGAGGGTTGAACTAACTTGCACTTTATTCAAGGTTGATTCTGCTGTGAAGTAAGAACTACATAGTTCTGTCTGACAGAACTTGCTAGAATGATGAAACTATTTTCTCTCTGCAGTGTCCAGTACTCTAGCCTTTAACCACATGTGAATCTATAATTTTATAAATTTGCATTACTTAAAATTTAAATAGTCATGCATGACTAATGGCCACTCTGTATTGGCAGTGTAATGGTAAAGAGTAAATGTATAGCTAGCATATTCTTGCACTTAGATATTTCTTACATTTGGAATGTCCTGCATATCTTTTCAGTCTAGAAAATCTTACTTATCGTAGTAAGCATAGACCTGGACTTATTTTTTGTGGATGCCTCTGTGCCACTGAGTCTGCACTGGTCCTCTCTTTGTTACACTTAATATACTCCTCCTCCAGTGCACTATTGTGCCCTGTAGTTGAGCTGCTTTATAGAAGTATATTTTTTCTCTTGGATGAGATTTAAAGCTTTTCAAGACCAGATACTCTGTCTAATGTTTCTTATGCATTGTTCTTGGCAACTGCCTTATGCTGGGCACCTGACTGCTGTTAAATAAACACTTATTGCATGGGTAAATACAGTAGTTTGCATCAGGGAACCCAGGGACTAGACAGATGGTAAACAAATGACAAAATTGCTACTTCTTTCTACTCAAAGGGATGGCCTATTTTGATGATTTTTCCAAAAGGCTCTAGAAAAGTCTCTGAGAGCCAAAATATGCAGTTAGGCAGGCTGGCAAGGACAGAACCAATTTCTTGGAAATTGCATCGCGAAGTTCAGGAGTCTTGCAAGTTTGGGTTTCTCTGTCTCTTTTCCTCCAGTGTGAAATACACCTAAACAGAACAGAAATTGTAAGCTTTCTCTTATGTGTGTGGAAAGCCACAGGGTGGCTCCCATCACTAGTGATTTCAGATCGCTCTAAGAGTTCTGATTTAACTTTGTACAGCTTCTTTAAACAGTTAGCTATGTTACTCCTGTACAGCATCTATTCAGACTGTGAATGTGAAGACCGTTATTTCTGAACTTTCTAGAAGAAAGTGGGAAAAATAAACTGAGAAACCAAGTAACACACTGCTAATGACTTCACATCATCCTGATTAAAAAAAAAAGTATTTTCAATATTATGGAAACAATATTATGGCAGAAGAATAATATGGCAATTTTATGGCAGAAGAAATAATACAGTGTCACTAACATTTTTGAAAGGAGTCAATACTGTCTAGAATTTGTTGATACATATGGCATGCATTTTAGATGCAATGGCCAGGAAAATATCATTATTGTAAACTTCACTTGAAGATCTCTGTGGTCCCTTCCAGCTTTAAAATGCTGAATATAATTCAGAATTTATGATAATTTGAACTAGGCTAGGCTGAAATTTACTTTTGTATGATCTATGAAGCAAGGATTTCCTAATAGTGTAAACAAGATTGCTTGAGGCTTTTAACCAAGCTGTTCTTAAAATTTTTAACACATTGTGTGATACAAATGGGTCCAACTAATTTGACATGATTCCCACCTATTTATTAAAGCATGAAAGAGAAGTCTGTTACTTAGAAGTGCTTTTATTAGCAGCTAAATTTACAGCATGAATTTGAAAAATAATATATATGCATATTTATTAAAGTTTATAGTTAATTTTGTTCTTTATTCAGATTGATTTCTCTAAGGGTAGAAACTGAGGCTTTCCTATAATCAGAAATGACTTCCAAAGGGTGATAAAAATATATGGTGAATGTTGCATTTAAAAATTTATTATAGTAAAAGACACACTGTCATTAATTCCGCTCATTAATTCCCCTTCCTTTGAATACACTTAACGTATTGCTATTGCCATTTTCTGAAGCAGCTCTGGAAGTCTTCTTTTCTGGATGTCTTAAGTGGTATGATCAAAAATACAGTAAATGTTGCTGGCCAACGTCATCCAAAGAAAGGTAGGCTCTTAAAAATATTAGGGTATTTTCTCATCCGCCTTAGTCAGTGGGTCTGGCACACTGACTTCCAGCTCTTCTCCAAAGTCAAAATGAAGGGCTGGGGATGCAGCTCAGTGGCACAGAGCCTGCCTGGCAAGTGTGAGGTTGTGAGTTCGATCCCCAGTACCAAAACCAAAACCAAACAAATGTCTCTGACATTTGGGGCTGGAGATTTAGCTCAGTGGCTCAAGCATTTGCTTTGCAAGCACAATATCATGAGTTTGATCCCTGGTATCAAAAAACAAAAGGTCAAAATGATTGTGAAAGTTAAGCATTTTTAAGATTCACGACACTGAGGCAGCCATAGTAACACAATTATATTTGAATAGCTTATTCTTCCCTTTTGCTTTGTTTTATCAACTTCCTTTATTTAAAACACAATCATTTTGTACTGATACTATTTTAATATCATCTCATATTTGACTGGGCCTTTGTGATAATTACTCTTTGAAGAATAATTAAAAATTGAGAGCATCTCAAAATTGGCTGTAATTCTGATAGTCATTTACACTTCATCAAGATTACAATGAATTAATAAAGAAACTATAAGATTAGGTTGGTTTCTATAATGTCTTGATTTTCTTCAACATGTTACCATTGTAATAGGTTTTTATTGATGTTGAAACACTTTGTGTTTATACAAAGGCTATGAAATTTTCTTTGCTGTACTATGGAACTGAGATTTTTAGTAAAAGAGTGTGAAAATGTGCTTCCTTTAGATACAGCAAAAGTCTTCCTGAAGACCTGAACAAAAGTATATACGATACAGTTTACAAAAATTAAAAAGGTTTACTCTGTAAAATCATATACATAGTTTAGAATAAGTTAAAGATCATAGCGTTACATGAAATAAGGAAATATTTGACATCAGTTTCTGTATGTTTACAGTACTAAAGGATGAAACATTTCTACGGGAAGATGTATATAAAAATTTCTATGGTCATCTTTTGCAAGAATGTTTTTAAAGTTCTATTTTGGTAGCATAGAGAAGTGTTCTATTGGACCACTGACTAGATACTACTGGCCATGTATGCATTACTATACAGAGACTAATGCCTGTGCTAATATGTAGGGCATACACCTGAGTGCAAAACTTAAACCTCTCTAGCTTTTGAACACTTTAAAACATTAAAGTTTTTTTTTTTTTTTTTTTTTTTTTTTGGTTAAATAACATTGGTTAGAAACCTACTGCACTGCTTGTATTGGCCTGAAGCGTCTATGTTATCTGACTTTTCACAGAAACGTATGACATAAAGTGAGAATAATTTGCACAATTGATTCCACTTTATATGGCAGAGGAAACATTTGAATACACATATGTCCGACTCAGTCCTATGCTCTTGCCCCTTAAGTTACTGTATTTCTGGATAAAAGTATTTTGTATTTATTTTTGCATAGTACACATGTACTAATGATATTAATAGATAAATCTTTAAAAATGACTGTCATTTAATATTGCTAATAAGAATAGATTTTGTTTAGACACTTGTAGTTATTTAATTTAAAGATGAAAAGTTTAGCAGAAAGCATTAAGTTTTAAAGGCGGTCCAAAGCAATCTGAGTACAGATATTGAGAGATCAGTTTGTTTAGCAGGTCAAACTAGCATCTATTGATATTCTGTCTAGTTTCTTCTGTTTTTTACTCCATTTATTTTTATTTTTTAATTTTAAGTAACACATAAAACTTACAAATATTTATAGAGTACCATTAGATGTTTACACACACACATCTGCACGCATATATTGTATCATGTTCAAATCCGTGTCAGTGGGGCTGGGGATTTAGCTCAGTGGCATAAGCGGCTGCCTTGCAAGCAGGCAGTCGTGAGTTCGATCCCTGGTACCGATAAAAATGAAAAAGACAAAAAAGAAAATGAAAACAAAAACAAAAACAAAAACAAATCCGTGTCAGCAAATCTATTTTCATAGGCTAACTTCCTCATATGAAATTTCTTATGTCAATGGAATGATTTTTTGCAGCTTATTCAAGACTTTTGCTTCATGTCAGGTGGTCATAATGCATACATTTCACTTATTATTTCTTAACATAGGGAAGATTCTATTATGTAGAAAATATAATCTGTTGAATTGGTTGCTAGAGATTCTCATATACAACAATTAAAGTTTAATGATCTCTAAGTCCTTTTCTGTTACTTTTTTCATTTTGTTCTTTAACATTGTATTAAAAGGGGAAAAAAAAAAGGAAAACTTTCCCTCTAAAATCAGGAACACACACACAAAAAATATTCACTTTCCCCTCTCCTGCTCAATATAACCAGCACAGTCAGGAAGGGAAAAAAAATAAAAGAGATATGTACAAGGAAAGAAGGAGATAAATTATCATTATTTGTAGGACACATAATGCTCTACAGAGAAGAATGAATTTAAAAAATTCCACCAAAAGACTCTTAGAATTACAAACCAAACTGAGTAAGGATATGAAAGTCAGTGCACAAAAATCTTGGTACTCCTGTATACTCATAATGAAATTACCGAGAATAAAATTAGAATAAAAAGTACTGTTCACAATAGCACTAAAAAAATTTAAATTCTTATTTTTTCATTTTTTCCTTTTTATCGGTACCGGGGATCAAACTCACGACTGCCTGCTTGCAAGGCAGGCGCTTATGCCACTGAGCTAAATCCCCAACCCCCAAAGTTTAAATTCTTAAGAATTAACCCAAGGAACTAAGAAATCTCAACTAGGAAAGTTACAGTACTTAAAAGAATGAAGTTTCTTGTACCCTTTTACTGTTTTTTTTTCTTTTAAGTAAAATTTAAAAAAAAAATGAAGTTATGTGGGACATCGGAAAATGTGATGATAGTTAGTGTAGCTGTACTTTCAAAACAGAGATACATATTTAGTGCAATCTGAATCAAAGTACTAACAGTACTCACCACAGATTGGAGAAAATAGTTCTAAAATTCATGTGGAACAAGAAGAGACCCAGACTAGCAAACAGACTAGTCTGTTACCCAGACTTGTTACCCAAGTCTTGGGTAACAAGAACAAAGAGGCAGGCATCACAATTGTGGATATGAAGTTATATTACAAAGTGACAGTGAGACAAATAGCATGGTATAGGCACACACATTGAAAAACAGACCTGTAGATCAATAGAATGGAATAGAGGATGCAGAAATGATCCCAAGCTCATACAACTATGTGATCTTTCAAAAAGGGGTCACAACTACACACTGGAGAAAAGACAGCTTTTTTAATAAGTGATGCTGGGAAAAAAGGGCTGGCCAATGCAGAAGATTGAAACCATACTTTTTTTTCTCAACATGGACTAAGTTAAAACAAAAAAGGATCAAACATCTAAGAATTAAGGCAGAAATACATTATTTGCTAGAGCACTAGTAGACAAAACCTCCAAATACATGGATATTGGCAAGGACTTTCTGAGATGTATGGCAAGGACTTTCTGAGAACCCCATTGCACAAATAATAACAGAGAATCAACAAATGTGACCACATCAAATTAAAAAAGCATCTGCAGAGCAAGGAAAAACCAACAGTGAAGAGACAATTTCAATAATGGGAAAAATTGCAGCTACCCCTCAGGCAGAGGACTAACATCTAGAATATATAATGAATTACAAAAGTAATAAAAAAAACCCCAAATAAAAAAACCTAATCCAAAAATGGACAACTAAAATGAATAGTTCTTTTCAGAAAAGTAAGTGTAATTGGGCAGTAGATACATGCAGAAATATTCAACATCCCTGGTCATCAGAGAAACAAAAATTAAAACAACACTGAGATTCCATCTTATTCCAGAAGGAGAGGCTATCATCAAGAAATCAATAACAAAAGCTTGCAAGGCTGCAAGAGGGAGAAAGGATCTCTTCGGCACTGTTGGTGGAAATGTAAGCTAGTACAACCACTATGGAAATCAGTATCAAGATTCTTCAAAAAATTAAAGCAAGAAATTTCATTTGACCCAACTAGTACCCACCTAGAAGCCTTCCTGAGTTAAAGGCTTTGTATTATAGTGATACATGCATACCCATTTTATAGCAGCACGATTCGTAACAGCTAAATATTGGAAGCAGCCCTACACGTCCATAAACAAATGAACAGATTAAAAAATGTGGTATTTAATCATAATGAGCACTATTCTGCCATAAAATTATAAACTACAGTCATTTATTAGGGAAATTGAATGTGCTTTAAGGCATATTAAATGAAATAAATGAGATATACAAGCTTAAATACTGCATAGTTTTTCTTATATGAGAAACTTAAACTGTAAATACAGAGTAAAATAAGATAGATACTACACAGCAGTGAGACAGCGCTTTCTCCAATGGGTAGAAGATCAAGAAATGGAGGAAGACTTGATGGGGGTAAAGCGGAAGAGGATGAAAACAGAATTCAGATGTGCTACATACATCTCCTAATTCTTCAAAAGGAATGCAATAATTATGTACTGAAAACATGTACTAATGAAGAAAAAACAAAGTAAAAAGAGCATGTGTTACCCTAGATTTTGGAATAAATCTCAACTAGATGAAGATAATTCTCAACTCAGACTTTGTTTAATGTACCATTCTTATAGCTCCAATGGCATTTTGGCTGTGTGATATGTAGGAAGTGAAACTTCTAGAAATAAAGTAACATAAAACCGAGAAAGGTGACACTTGCCCATGTAAAAAATTATTATGAACTGAAATTAAATACAGAATAATGTTAATTACAAAACTACATATCACATTAAACATGGGAATATTTGACTTACTAGAAGAATTAACACAAATAATTAGAAAATACAACCAGGGTTGAGGATGTGGCTCAGAGTTACAGTGTGTGTTTTGCATGTACCAGGTCTTAGGTTTGAACCCCAGAACTACAGGGGAAATTAAGTATAACCATTGACAATTATTCGTATGGGCATAATTGATCAGTCAACTATTTCTGATAACAGTTAAATGACAAATAACTGATCCCAATTAAAGTATTTTTGTAAAAGAAAATGATGATAGAAAAAGAAAGTGATAGAAATTGATAATAGCATTTAAGTGGATTAAATAGTGCACTATCAATGCTAACGTCTCAATAAAAAGGTACTAATTCTTTCAGCAAAAAATAATTATTTTCAGAAATAATGAGTCAAAGTATCTAAATACCAAGCTAGGGCCAAAATATTCACTCATAAAAATGACGGTGTAACTGGAGCAGTATAAAATATTTTACGCTCTTCTCATATCTGTAGCTTGCAAACACACCAGCCTCTAAGTGTTGCAATCCAATTGCAGTCCTACCTCATGTCACTTGGTTACAGCTCTGTCTTATTTAACACAGTAGATGTACTTATATAAATTAACAGAAATTGATTGTGGAAAATTGGAGTTTTGTTCTATATCTCATAAAGTAATTTAAAGAGTTTTTTGAAATTTCAAGTAGTGAAAAAATTCACTGAATATTAAAGTTTTGTTGGGAAACAGAATGAAAGAAAACTCATTGAAAAGAATGGAAAATTATTTATCGCTTTACATTTTTCCATCGTTATGTCATTAAAATGTGGTAGTCAAATGCTGTTCTTTTTTACAAGGAAATGATTTGAAGCACGTTGCAAACAGTTCATTGAAGATTTCTTTCTTTGGCAAAGCTAGCAATTCAATGATCCATTGAATTAATGTCACTGTGGTTATGTGGTTTGGTTTTCTACTTTATAATAAACCCAAAAGCTTTAAATAAACGAGAATGATTAAATGAAAAATTTAAGCAATAGTAAAAGAGGATCAGAGGAGAAGAAGCAAAGAGTTATCTTGTACTTTATAATGGAGGCAGTGCAGACGTCATTTAAGATACAAATACAAGGAACAACTAAATTATAGTGACCATAAGTTAGTTGTGTGATTATTTTGTCAGTGAAACTTGAAATAAAATAATCTAACTCAGCAGAATACATTTTGTTGCCTGGGATAACTGTTGAAAATATTTGAATTTATCATACGGAAGAGAGGCATATTAAAATCATCAAAAGGCAAAACTTTAAAAAATGGTAATCATGCATGTTATTAAGAGTATGATAGAGTTATTTTGCTGTTTTATGATAGATTTTTTTTTTTTTTTTTGGTGCTGGGTATTGAACTCAGGCCTCCTACGTGCTACACATATGCTCTACCACTGACCTATGCCTTCTCATAGAAAATGGTTTTTATTTGAGGATTATCTTAGGGTACTTTAATCATTTTTTAAAATATTTAAAAATTTCAAAAGGTATCAGTGAATACACATTGACAAAGTTAAGATCTACTTAATTAAGGTTATCATTCAGTGAAATTGGCTTGTACTCAGTCTTTCCTCTATAACTGTTGAAATTAAAAGTTGATAGAATAGAGTGTATTGGAGCATATTTATAGTTCCACATAATTGGGAAACTGAGGAAGAAGGGGGATCATAAGTTCCATGCCTGCCTGGGGAATTTACTGGGATGCTTCCTTAAAATGACAACAAAAACAAAATCCTCCAAAGTCTCGGGGATGTAGTTTAACACTCCCTGGGTTCAATCTCTGGCAACTCAAAAAAGGAGAGATTGGTTGACAGAGTCAAACTTGGGGTGTTTCTATCTTTTTGATTGACAGAAGCCAAGCCAACACATGGAACATATTACAAAATATTTTAATAAAGTTGGGAACTGGCAGCAAGTGAAGATATAATTTTAAAAAACATGAGGGCATATAGAGCAGCAGGAAAAGCCACCTCCAATTAAATCACAACTTTCAAAATGAAATTTTATGAGTTTTCATGCTTCTTTTGAAAAATATAAAACAAAATTTTCATTTTACTCACCTACATCTACTCTGGATCAAATAGCATATGAATGATAGATGCCATCATAAGCACCTTTATCCATCACACCTCCATGAGGTATGTATGGGAAGAAACTAATTCACTAAGTAATACCATGCATCTCACTCATATCTGAGTTGGTTTTAGAAGGTAGCGTGCATTAGGATGCTGTGGTCCAATGTCATTTTCAAACACAGAGTTCAGATGGATCCTGGTGATAATGATGTTTAGATTATTCCCAGCAAAATGCAGGTATTTTTCATGAAGTGATTGGAAGTTTTAAGATTAAAATCAGATTTTTAAGTGATCAATTCTTTTCTAGTTAGTGACCATATATACTACACCTTCTTCATCAGTCCAGATTTCATTAGAATGTTCTTTTCAAATAAAAGAGAATGTCTAACTGCATAATTCAATGTAATTTATACTTTGAATCAGTTTTGCATAATTAAATTCACAAGCAAGAAACTAAAAAAAAAATATCTACCACATGTCCTGGTTTTAAACCACTATATATGGACATTTTATCTGTGGCCTCATATGGTAATACTTTAATACCGTGTTTTAATTAATTATTGATATATACCCCTTAATATATTGAGCACACGATATTGAATGTGTGTGATATGTTTTCTCTTACCCTCTATCACAAACCTTTCCTTTCTGTATTCATTATGTCACGTAGTCCACGTGACTAAAAGTCCAAGTCCTGATATCACCATCTTTGTTCACCTGGCTCTATGCTATTATTCTCATTATCCTTCTGTTATTCCTGAAGTGAAATATTAACCTTTCTGCCTTTACTTTTTTTTCCCAGTTGATAAACCACTTTACTGCCAGAATTGGATACTCTGGTCACAGCAGTTATTAGTTCCTCTGAGTCTACACTACCATGGTGCACATGCCTCTGAGCCATTCTGTCTTCTATAAAAGAACAGGAGATCCGGTCTAGAACAAGCTCTCTCTGTGATGTCTTGATGTGGGACCTGGCCCTGCAGTCTCCCCTAAACCTCACTAGGGAAATTCTTTCATAAAGGAGACAAGGGAACTGTCCATGAACACCTGCTAGGTGCCTGCCACTTGCGTATCTGGCCTTATTCCGGTCCTCACACAACTTCATGGCACAGGTCACATTTTCATTTGTGAATGAAAACTATTAGCAAACAGAAAGTTTGCTTGGGGCTAAAAGCCAGTGCCTATAATCAACCATTTGGCTTCAAGAACTAAAGTAGTTAGTAGAAAAGCTTCTTCACACACACACTCACTCACACACACACACACACACACACACACTATGCAAATGAAAACATGCTCTAGGTTACTAAAAAGACTGCTAAATGTTCATGATTAGTTGTTAGCTGACATAATGGTCAATGCAGTCTTTTCATTTTTGTCTAAGTTTGTCATTTTCCTTGTGTCTTGATTTTTAACATTTCCCTTTTAATCCCTCTTTACCTAAAAATATGAAGTATACAGGAAATACTTTGAATCAAACACTGATACATGATTTGGTAGTTTTTAAAATCTATGGGCAGCAGTACCATTATATGTGTGTTTGAATTAAAGCACTGAATAATATGTTAAGCAAACTAACCAACGAAAAGCAGTTCATTCAGTTTAATTTTGTGCAGCCCTGAGGCCTTACATTTTGCTGGCTTATTTACTTTTCTAGTGTTTGGCTTTCCTAAAAGTGGACAGCTATTAATTTAACGCTAAAGGTAAAAGGAAAAGCAACATGGCAGACCTTACAATTTTTTTTTACACATTGCCACTCACTTGGGGCACTGGGAGGAAGTGTTTCAGATGCCTGAGAGAAGTATATTTATTACAGATGTCTACTTTCAAGAGTAACAGCTTATATCGGGAGAAAAAGGACAGTAGTTATTTGTTTCATTTGCTGTCTGAGTAAAAGCCAGCAGAAAGATGGTGTCATCTACCAGGTGAACTGGCGCTCTTACTGCCTAATTCAATGCACATATACACAGGGTGAAAAAAATATCAGGTTTAATATAGCCCCCAATCTGTGTGTGTGTGTGTGTGTGTGTGTGTGTGTGTGTGTGCAGGTGTGTGTGTTCACGTGCTGTGTAATTTAGCAGCACTGAGGATTAAACTCATGGCTTTCACACAGAACTGCCGTCATAGGCCTTTTTTAATTTTCCATTTCAAATAAATTCGCATCCCTGTAAGTTGTCCAAGCTGTGTCTGAACCTGAAATCCTCCTGCCTCATCTTCCAGAGTGCTGAGATGACAGGTATGCATCAGCACACCCAGCCAATTTCTATTTTTATACATGTTACTATGCAATCTTGTTTCTTCTTATGTGACTTCTGGTTTTCTTTCTTTGATGGGAATTACTACAAAAATGATCACAAAAATTGTTCCAAATATTTGTGGGGATATTTATACACAGAAGGGAGAATAAATTTGATTTTCATAATGCTAATTGAAATTAATCAAATATGTATAATATGTCAACATAGATAATACAATGATTTCCTGCATCTTATATATATACTGAATTTTTATTGACATGTGGGGGCAACTAAGTGAATTATACTGATATTGAGCTTTTTCTGTAAATAGTTACATTATAGAAAAGAGATGAGGAATAAAGGTGTAAAATGGTCATTCATAAACCCAAATTTACATTATATGGACAGGATGTGAGTGCCTTATTATAGCATACATTGCCAGTATTATACTATATTAATGCTACAGTAAATACATGCCACATGAAAAATTGAATTATTTAAATAATTTAATAGCAACTCAGTGGCAAAATGGGGTTGAATTTAATAAAAGAATATTTCATGAATCACTCACACAGACTTTCTGTACCAAATCCTCCAGAAAATATCAACCCTTCTTACTAAACAAATTGGTTTTAAAATCTTTCTTCTATGGTGTATAATAAAATATAGCCAGAAGAAAAATAGTACAAATAATTGGGTAACTATGAATATATATAGATATTTCATTATAGATAGGAGCAGTTCATGGGGACTTTAAACACAGAGATATTAGAAGGCCAGGACAGGATTTTTGTATTTAGAGAAGTGTTTGTTTTATGTGGTTTTTTTTTTTATGAAGGGAATAAGAGGAAAGTACTCAATA
Organism: Cavia porcellus; assembly: GCF_034190915.1. Lineage (NCBI taxonomy): Eukaryota > Metazoa > Chordata > Mammalia > Rodentia > Caviidae > Cavia > Cavia porcellus. The sequence goes on from NW_026947510.1 coordinate 41,908,703, forward strand.
GACTAGGACCTCTAATATGAAATTTACCAGCAGTGTAAATAACTATTCCCAGAACAACTTTAGATCTAGAATTTAATGTCATATCATAAGAGCTTCTCCTTTACTATTGTAGGCATGTTATTATTTCCCCATATGTTACACTTTCATATAGTCAATTTTTTAGGAAGAATAATGCTATATTGTGATATTTATATGTCAGAGGTAGATGGATACATTTAAGTGATATTATAGAGTAGACATATAATCACCATTACCATATATTTTCAATGCTCAGTTAAAAGAAAATCAATTTTATTATTTGTAATATAGATAAATGCCTTCTCTACTTCAGAAACTGTAGCATTGTGGGTGACTGCATAATTATTATAGCTATTTAAACTAATGTAAAAATTTATCACCCTATGTAGGTATTTAAATATTTAACTATTTGTGAAGCATATCTATGTGTCTATCATCTATTTTTTAAAAAACTGAATCTGGGTTAATTTTACATTATGTCTTCATTTTTATTAATAAAATACAAATCTGAGGTCTTAAAAGGTTGTATTAAATTGCTTTATTTTCCATATTAAATAGATTTTATAAATTGTGAACAGTGGGGAGAAAATAAATATGTAATATTGTACAACCTCATTTTGTGTTCATTCAAAATTATAAATATTTCTTAGCATTATTGCATGTTTCATTTAAAACATAACTTGGAAAACCACAATTATTCTACTAACATTCAAATGTAATCTTAGTTTAGCAATCCATGACCCTAGGAGGAATTTGTTTTGTAGCTCCACAGATTTGATGCTTATATTTAGTTAGGACTGACTGACATTGGGCAAAAGTGACACAGATGAATTTGAACTCTAGCTTTCTGTTAATTACCTGTTGTTTTATTATGGATTTTCACGCATCTCCCATTTTGTAGGACTCAAATTCCAGAGATTTCTCATCTTTTTCTGTTTTTACTTCTCACTCCTTGAACTTCACTCAGACAATCCAATAATGTATGATATTTAACATTTGTATTTTAATAGGTTGTTTTCCAGAACCAATAGTTATCTCAAAATGCAGTGGAGATGACACTTGTAGTAGCTGGATTTTTAATTTTTTTTTTAATTTTAAAGGGGATAAAACCAAGGAAAATAAAACAGAATACAACCAATAAAAAAAAAAAAAACAGTGTAAGTGTTCAAAACACCATGAAATCAACAGTAGTTACCATAATACCTTCTGTTGTTTTCAAAACAGCTGAAGATACCTTTAGACATAGTGAAAATCAAACAGAATAAAACAGAACAGAGTAGAACCAATAAAAACAAAACAATGAATTCAATAAAGGACTTCAAAATAACTCAGTGGCATAAACATCTGCCTAGTAAGTATAAGGTTTTGAGTTCAATACCCGATACAAGAAAAAAGAAAAATTACTGGGTCTCAGCTGATTACAGCTGGGCTGTACACTAAGGTACACTAAGTTCAAGTCAGGTTTAACTGGCTGGTTAGCTCAGCGATTACAGTGTGGTGTTAGTAGCTTGTTTTAAATCCAAACCTGTTCTGCCAACTAAAGGAACAGTTCTGTTAGTTTTGTATTATTCACTGACGTCAGTCCAGGAGTTAATTCCAGTCGCATAAAAATACAATTATATGGTGATGGTTTACAAAAGACACGGGCAAGTCCCCTATTGTGGTGTGAAAATGAAAAGGATGTGATCTTAGTGTGAAATTCGTCTTTTGCAAGCACTATGGTAAAGGATACACTGGCAAACTACTGAGTTGGCTAAAAGGTATTTGTAGAAAATTAAGACTGTTAATCAAGTAATTGCAATAAAATATTTAAAGTGCTAAAACTTAAGAACTATTACACAAAGAAAGATGTAATTAGCTTTATTGATTGGGGCACAAAAAGATATTATAGGAGATAGTTGAGCTGGATTCTGAAAACTGAGCTTTCTAGGAGGTGAAAGTAATAGGGGGTTTTGCAGCTAGACATTTTGAATGAGGACTTAGTCTTGCAAAGGATTAAGTCAATGGGAAATTCATTTTGGTGATAACAAGTAGCCATTTCAGATATTTAAGAGCTGATGGTAAAGAATGGAAAATATGCACTACCAGAGTCACTGGTAGTGGGCAGTGATGTCTTAGAAACCAATGAATGGTATGTCACAGTTAAATTTTTATCTATCTAGCTTCACTTTACCATGCCATTTTTAGGCCCTTATTCTCATTTTCAGGTCCAATTTCTTCTTAGTAGTGTTTTTCTTTTCCTTTTCTTTTTTGCTTAAATTAGCAAGAGTTATTTTCCAGTGCACTTACATACCCTTGCTCATGGAGCTGTAAGAAACAAGGATCTTCATTTTTGTGGTTGGTTGTTTTTATTATAGACAAGGCTGTTCCAACTAATGTGGTCTTGTGTCTGACACAAAAGATAATGGAGGCTGAGACACTAGAGTTGAAGAAGACCACGGGTCTAGTGTGTTTGGTAAATTATGCCCATGAAATTGGAGATACAACTATTACTCTATTTATAAGACCTTTCCTCAACATATTTACTAAATTTGGGCACACGAACATGGGGATAATATCGCAAGTATGTATTCAGGTATCCTGAGCCTACAAAATAATTACAGTTCATTGACATTGTTGTGTAAAAAGGGAATGTAGGATTTAAAATGTCTCCTTTCTTTCCAGTCCTCATGCTATAAAAATTAGGTAGAAATTTTACGTGGGAGACATAGGATAACTGACTTATAAGAGAAAAGGATTCCAAAGAAGACAAGAAAGAACTGAAAAAGTACCTGTACATCAATTTTTGGTTCAGAAGAATAGCTTTATATCAGAATGAGATAAAAAGTAACACATTATAAAAAGACATTCTATTTGGCCAGTATCCTTAGATTTCAAGAATAAACAGCATAGTAGGAATAATTATATATGGTTTGGATAAGAATCAGTAGAAAGATATATGTTGGGATAAGCCAGGAGTGGTGATGCATGCCAGCATTTGGGAGGCTGAGGCGGAGGATAAACATGAGTTCAAGGTCAGCCTGGGCTATACAGTGAGTGCAAAGCCAACCTAGACTGCATGGCAAAACCCTGTCTCAAAAGGACCAAAAAAAAAAAAAAAAAAAAAAAAAAATTCTGAGGATGGTAAGGAGAGGTGGCCAGAGTCTCATAACAGTCAGTAGTGTTGTGTTTGGATATTTTAAGGCAAAACTAATAAATGTTATGTTTTTTTTTTTTTTTTTTTAGTTAATTTATTTCTAGACCAGGATTTCTCAGTTTGGGCACTGTTAGTGTTTTGGTTCTGATAAATCTCTATTGGAAGGATGGTCTTTTACATTTTAGGGGGCATGAAAGAATGCCTGGCCTTCATTCTCTAGATGCCAATTTCTTCTCCCTTCCACATGTGTCTAACTAAAATATCTCCATATATTGCCTGTGTCTCAGGGTTAGAGACAGAATTTATGCTTTGAAATAGAAATGTAATACTGGGAAGTCTAATTTCAATCTAACAATTCTGACTGCATACAGATTAAAATCTGCATAGCTCATAGGTAGTTTTCCCAGTTATTTCTTCTCTTCAGCTCTACTTCTGTATTTACCTGTCCCTTTCCATTATGGGCTTTTCAAAAATAATACTTGCGGTCTCTTACTTTCCTTTTGTATGCATTTTGACTGCATATTTCTCTTCCATAATCTTCCAAAGTGATCTAACTTTCAAGGCACGTTTCAAATAAGATCCAAGTCATGAGGAATTCTCTAATTCTACTGATAGGATTTAATATTTTCCTCTTCTGCACTGATATAATTATTTCCTTTTCTACAGGGAAACAATGTAATTTTACTCCATTTATTAGTTTTCCTTATTGATAGTGTAATTACTTCTTGAAGTCTATTTCACTATAAAGTGTATATCATGTTCTTCAATTTCAGAAAATTTTCTTGTATTATATCATCAAAAACTTTTCTATATTATTTGTTGGGATTTTTCAGGGAAGTTTGAAATATTTAGGTTGCATCACATTTATAATTTATATCTATTAGCATCTCTCTAATTTTATCATTTTGATTTATCTTTATGTATTTATTGTGATTATATTGAATGAATAATTTAAGCCTACTTTCTATTTTGGCTTTATTTACTCAGTTTTCACTTTATTTTATTTTAAAGAGAAAAAACAAAACTTCAAAACAAGATTTTAGGACAATAACAATAATTAAAACATTGCATATTGTTGGTAGTTACTCAGAGTACAAAATACAGGCTTGAGATATTGTCCAAAAATTATTAGTAGAAGAAACTACTCAAAACAAAAGAGAAACCATGATGAGAGAAAGGAGAAAGAAGAAAAAGGAAAGGGAAATAATATATAAATATAAGAAGATAGTTATTCTACAAGTTTCTCTGTTTATTCTGCTTCCACTATATTAAAATTCTTTTATTACATTTTTGTAGCACTTGTTTATGAATTTGAAAAGAGCCAAAACAGGAATCCAAATAAAATCTCTTTATTAGAACTGCCAAAGTAAAAATATTTAACTGCTTTATTCTATTTTTAAATTTAAATATTAAATGACATTTAAACATTTTGTGCACTTAACACTATAATTACTTTTCTTAAATTTTAATAATTTCATCTTTATATGTTTAAAATATTTGTATTTTGATCAAATAATTTATATAGAATTTAGTACTCTTGGAAAAGTGTCTCTATTACCTGTAACTAAAATTTTCTCATCAATTCCCATTTTCTCTCCTTTCTTTTGGTTTCTTTTTGGCTGCTATTGTTTGCATAGATGATTCTTTCTTTCTTTCTCTCTCTCTTTCTTTCTTCCTTTCTTCCTTTCTTTCTTCCTTTCTGTGTGTCTTTCTGGCTGCTAGAGATTGAGCAGAGGGCCTTGTACACTTCTCCACTGAGCTACATTCCCTGGGTCGGCAACATTTCTTTTTAACTGTTGATTCATGGTGAGCTCCAAAATTCTATTTGATTTCCTTCTCACTTATGAGACTTCCTCCTCTTCTAATGATTTAACATTGCATGCTTAATCTTTTCTGAATTATAATGACAAGGAGAAATGGTGACCCACTACTTGCACTCTCCCTTTGGGAGAGTGGGGAGAGAAACAGCACCTACTGCCTGTGTACTGTTGTCATTTATATTGTCCTTTTTCCCTTTTAAAAATAGATACTTTTATGTCTTTATCAATATTACTATGGGTTAATTTGTATTTACAATATTTTAATAAATGAAATCTAACAGGATGTATACTTTTTACTATTTGATTTCTTTCTCAGCATGCTGAATGTGAGATTCACTGATTCTATAGTATGGATTAATAGTTTTTTTTTTATATTGCTGAGTCATAATGAGTTACTTCACAGTAAATACCTAAATTTTGTATTTATTTACATATAAATGGATAATTGAGTTGGTTCTAGGTTTTGGCCACTACAAATTAAGTTGTTATAGCAATATTGCAGAGCAAAATGATCAGATTACATGATGGATATACATTTAACTTCAAAATTTTTAAAATTTTAAGACATTTTAAATTAAATTTTAGGAGCCAGGCGTGGTGGTGCATGCCTATAATCCCAGCAGTTGGGAGGTTAAGGTAGGAAAATCATTGCAAATTTGAGACCAGCCTGGGCTGCAAAGTGAGTTCAAGGCCAGCCTGAATTGCATAGTAAAACCCTGGCTCAAAAGACAAATACATAAATAAGTATATAAAGAAATGCAAATTAATACATAAAATTTTTAAAATAGTCCCAATTTTTACCTATAAAATTTTACATCCCTATCAAAAGTGTGAGAGAATTTCAATTGATCCATATCATCTCCAATATTTGGTGTGAATGGTCTTTTTAGTATTAGCTCTTCAAAAGATAGTGCACCTTCTTTGGTGAACCATTTGTTCAGCTTTTTCTTTTATTTTAAAGTTTGGGTTGTCCTTTTCTACACAATAAAAATTGAGAGTTCTTTAAACATTCTGGATATAAGAACACATACCATTGTTTCAAGCATATGACTTGCAAACATTTTATCTCACCTTAATTTCCATGCATGGAAAGCCAATTGAAATTTCTCTGTAGGTACGTAATGGTCCACGTGTTTTAAATTCTTACTTCATTTTCATTTCATTTCTGTTTAATTTTGGGTAGTTTTCATCGTTATTCTTCATGTTCTCTTTTTCTTTCCTGCAGTGTCTAATTTAGTCTTGTTCCAGTGTGCTTTTCACCACATTGTTCATAGTCATCATTTTAGAAGTTTGAGTGGAATCTTTTCTTAATAATTTACAGCAATATAACATGGGCATACGGGAGATGAATTTTTCTTCTCTTCATGGCTTGTATTTTTCTGAATGAGAACATTGTAGTGTCTTTTTATTGACTCACCGTCATTTTGGATTTTAGTTTCTTGGATGCTAGACACATTTTTATATTTATAAATCTTCTTGATCTTTGTTCTGTTACAAAGTAAAGTTGTGTTTTAGACACTTATCCGTTCAGGCTTTTCTTTCTATTTTATTAGGTGGGAATGGAGTCATAATTCACTCGTGCTGAGCTGAGACCCTCTGTGTGTTGCATCTCATTCCCATGAGGTTTTATGCAGTTTTCTACTCTGACTGGTAGAGGTAATCATCATTTCTGGTTCTATGGAAGGTGGTTCCTCACATGCGTAGGCTGCTAAATGCTCAGCTGAATCCTCATGGGGGCCTTTCTGGAGGTCACTGAGTTCCCCCTGTGTGCTGTTCTTTCCTCTTTGACACTCTCTCCTTTGATCTCTGCTCCTTTGGTCTCTCTCTTTTTTCCTCTCCATCTGTTCCTTTCATGTGTTCTGCTGGGCTCCGTGTGGGCTGGCCCTTCCTAAATTCTCAAGCCAGCCAATCAGAGCCATCATACGTGCTTTACATCTCTCAGGGATCATTGAGCGTCCTTGTTCTGAAGCCAGTGATTTAAAAACTATTGTTTTGCATATTTGAATGAATTTTTTGTGCTGTGCATGAAAAATGATTCTTTTTAAAAAGAGTATGGCATGAGTTGTGCCTCCTACATATAACATATTTTATATGTTAGTAAAATTTTATTAAATATTCAAAAATCTTGTAGTGGGATGCAATTCTGTAATTTGCTTTTATCTAATAGTGTAATATGATGTTTTTATTTGAAAACACCTGTTTGTATATCTAGATTTTGTAATCCTGATGCAAACTGAGAGTAAACTGTTCTTGATAATCTAGAAGCTAGAAACCTAACTTTCTTTCTTTTTTTTTTTTTTTTTCCTGGTACCAGGGATCGAACTTATGACCGCCTGCTTGCAAGACAGGTGCTTATGCCGTTGAGCTAAATCCCCAGCCCTGAGACCTAACTTTTTATTCACCATATTTAAAAACCTCCAGTGAACTCTGCCTTATGCTTGTGCATCAGTGTCTTGACACTGTACGTTGACACTGAAACAAAGGAAAGAAAGGATAAAGAAAGAAGAGAGGGAAGGAGGGATGAGATCTAGCGCATGTAGCAAACCACAATTTAAAGTGAAGCTGTGGGAACTAACACATATGTAGAGGCTATCAATCTAATGAGCTTAAGGTTGAGATAAAGTTACACCTAGAGTATTACTGGATATTCTGGATAAAGAAAGATGAAGACGGTATGAAATTGTCACATAATAGCTACAGTGATCTTGTCTTTGCCTAATAGATTTTTTTCTTTGTCCTTGTATTATAGATAGTTGTTCTTGGACCAAAGGAATGAACAAGTTGGTCTATTCTACTTTTTTTTTTTTTGACTGCATAACTGGTCCATGGAAGTAGTAATTTTGGAGGAAAGTGAAAAATCCACTTCTGATTCTGGAACTGTAAGTCTCAAACAAATTCATAGAAATAAATGGTAGCTGCTTTTAGTGGTGAGTTTAGCTTCTTACAGGAATTACTCTTTTCTCCCTGGAGCTTTTCAATTTTTATTCTAGAACCCTTGGTATGAATTCCAGCTTTGCTTACCCAGATTTCATTTCTATTTGCTTGACACCAGAGAAGCTTATCTAATACAATTATGATTAAGTATTACTTTGATGTTTTGGAAAGATAAACTATATGGGAAAAAAATTAAGCTGACTAAAGAAGTGAGATAGCTGGCTATGGAAGTGCACACTTGTAATCCCAGCACTCTAGGAGGAGAAGTAAGAGGATCTCGAGTTTAAGCCCAGCCTGGGCAGTTTAATGACTTAGCAAGACTCTATCTCATAAACAAAAATTGGCTGAGGCTGTAATCAGCTCACAGGCTCTGGGTTCAGTCTTCTATGTGGCAAAAAATACTTCATGGACTATGATGTTATGATATTTGATACTTATTTATCTTTCAGAATTTTAAGAAATAAAACTAAATTTCTTCAAAATTTAGTTTTCAGCCAGTCATTGTGATAGCAGTGTTCAGGAAAGATTTAAGAAAGATGCCTTGATATAGAATATTTAAGCTAAAATATATTGAATACCCGAACTAGTGCATTAAGTTTCTATTGGTACCATAACAAATTAGTACCCATGTAGTGAATTACAGAATATACATTTATTACATTGTAGTTTTCTAGATCAAATTTTAGCACAAATCTCAGAAAATTCAAGTCCAGGTATCATCACACACTATGCTTAGAAGAAATCATGCATAAAAACCAGGCTTTTTGCTTAGAAGACATGGTAGTGACATCTTTAAGTGTTGAAAGTAGATCAATGTATCTGTTTAAAACTTTGTGTCCAGTGAAATTATCATTCAAAAGTGAAAGCAATGAAAACCTTCTCAGAAAAATGAAAACTGGGGAAATTTGTCATTCGTAACACTGACTTTGAAAAAATGTTAAAAGAAGTTCTGTAGAGAGGACACAAAAGATATAGATGAGAAGCTCAAATCTAAATAAACAAATGAAGGCTGATATTTTACAATTTTCTCATTCTTAATTGATATTATAGATTATTTTATTCAAAATAATAATGATTTTGGTGATTATAGTTTATAGATAAGTGAAATGAATGACAAGAATGTTATATGGCACTGGAAAAAAAGAAATGGGAAATGCTTTACACAGAACTACACATGGATTAGTACAGAATGACTTCAACAGAGACTTAGGTTATTTGTAAGTGTGTTCTATAAACTCCAAGGAAACCCCTAAAATATTTTTAAAAAGTATAATTGATATCTTTGAATAAGAGAAAAAAGTCATACAAAATGTAAATTAAGACTTGAGAACAGAGAAAAGGATGAGACTATGAAAACAAAAACTAAATGCAATGAAAGAAAAAAGTTGCTAATACACTGGGTGGTAATCTCATTATAACAATAATTATATCAATGTGAAAAACCTAAATGCACCAATTAAAGTACAGAGACTTTGGTTGTCAGAGCGGATAAAAAGTTAAACTCACCTATATACTATCTGTAAAAATTGTACTTTAAACACAAGATAAAAATAAATTTAAGTTGAAGTAGTATGGTATGCTGTGCTAGTGTTATTCAGAAGGAAGCTATAGTAGCAATATTAATGTCAGGAAAAAAATTTCTAAATGCATATAATTACTAAGGATTAAGATGAGCATTACATAATGATAAAGAGGTCAGATCTCCAAGAAGTGATAGCAATTCTTAATGAGTATATCTCTATCAAGAGTATAAAAATGCATAAGACAAGATAGAAAAAAATTGTAATGAGGAATAGATGAATCCTCTATTATAACTGGAGGTTTCAGCACCCTTTTATAATTGACAGGTCTAGCTTGCAGAAAATTAATAAAGATATAATTTAAGCAAACATCCCTATCAATCGAATGGTTCTAATTGGCATGTATGGAATATTTCATGTAACTACAGCAGAATATTTGCATTTCTCAAGGTCACATGGGACATTCATCAAGGTGGATGACAGGCCATAAAATAAACTTAAAGGACTAAAAATCATACAAAATATGCTCCAAAAATACAATACAATTAAATTTGAATTTAATTACAGAAAGCTAGAAAAAATTTTATGGGAGAATAAACACCAAATGTCTATATAACAAGTGAGTTGTAAGTGAAAACATCAAAAGAAACTTTAAAAAATATTTTGAATTAAATAGAGTTGAAATACAGCATGAAAATCAATAGACTACAGCAAAAGCAGTGCTTACAGGGAAATTTATAGCATTAAGTCTTATGTTTGAAAACAAGAAAAGCCTAAAATCAATAACTTAAGCTTCCACCTTTAGAAAATGAATAAACACTTAAAATATATATATGCACCAGTCCCCATTATAAATATATTTGTTATGTGTTGCAAACATATAACAGTATAAACAAAATAAAACTTATGATAAAAAATTGAAAACAGTAAAATGATAGATAAAATCAAGGAATTCAAAACATGTTTTTATGAAAGGATTAATACTATTTTGAATCTCTAGGAAAGCAAACCAATAGTAATAGAGAAACACAAATTTCTAATATCAGAAATGACAGACCATCATTATTAATCTCATGAACATTATAAGGATGATAAAGAAATAGTATGAATGACTCTATGGCTCACAAATCTAGTAAGTTACATAGCATGACCCAAATTCTTGAAAGACATAATATAAAATGTCATACAAGATAAAGCACATAATGCAAATAGGTCCATATCTACTAAAGAAATGAATGACATAATAAATAACACCCCAAATGCAAAAGACAAGACTTAAGTGGTTCCATTGGTAAAGTCTAACAAACATTTAAGAAATGAATGACACACATTCTCTGCAGGATCTGTGTTAGCAGTTCTTGTGACTGAGACACAGTAACTGACTCACACAATTTAAGGAAGTTTGATCTGGCTCACAGTTGCAAGAGATTCAGTACATGGCAGGCAGAGACCTCATGGCAGGAGAGCACAGCGGAGCAAAACTGCTTAGTTCAGAGCATTTGGGCAGTTTCCAAGATTTAGCTATTACAAACTGTGCTGCTATGACCATGGGTCAGCATATATCACTGTGGTACGATGATTTGAATTCTTTGGGGAAAATACTCAGAAGGGAAACAGCTGGGACAAATGCTATCACTAATCCTAGTTTTGTGAGAAATCTCCACACTGATTTCCACAGTGGCTGCATCTGTCTGCACTCTCACCAACAGTGGAAAAGGGTTCCTCTTTCCCCACAGCCCTGCCAACATTGTCATCAGTTAATTTTTTGATGATAGCTATTCTTTCTGGTTGTGGGATGGAATCTCAGAATTTGACCAACTATTTCGAAAATGACAGCATGCAATATAATAACTATTGTTAATTTTCTATCATCTTGTTTTGAAATCCTAAATTGTTTTTGTTGTTATTGTTTTGTCTTTTTAAAAAATCTCTATAAAATAAAAAAATGTCAACTTTCTTTCTTGATACAAACTTCCAGGGAAACAGGAATAAGAGAGAACTTCTTTAATTGAATAAAAATAATGTATGATAACCTAAAACTAATTAATTTTGGGAGGTACAGGAAATCAAACTCAGGGACTTGCACTTGCCAGGCAGGATCTTATGCCACTGAGCTATATCCCTGGCCCCTGATCAATTCTCTTAGTAGTAATAAACTATAATTTTCTCCAAAGACTGAGAATATGCCAAAATGTCTTTTTTTACTACTCCTATTTAATGCTGTTCATAAAGATTTTGGAAATTCAGTAAGGCAGGAAAGAAGAAAAAAGTACACAGATCGGAAAGGAAGAAAGATGACAGATTGCCGATGACATGATTGTCTGTGTAAAAACATCCCCAAATGTCAAATAACAACAATAATAACAAAGTCTTTGAGGTATAATAAAGTTGCAGGACACATGCTATGACACAAAAGCTATGGTTTTCCTACTGATGAGCTATGAGCAATTGAAACTTGAGTTAAAAACAAAATACTATTTCATTATCAGTAAAAACAGTTAAGAATAATTCCAATCAAAATCATAGAAGAACTAAGTAGATGAGATAATTCATGAGTAGGAGAGATCAACATTGTTATAATTTTTGCTCTCCCATCTTGAGCACTAAACCATACAACCTAAGTCAGAATAATCCCATCTACTTTTATTTTTGAAGTTTGACAAAGTGATTCAAAAATTTATATGTAAAGACAATCGACCTAAAATAAGCAGTGCAATACTAAAGATTTTTTTTTAAACTTTTTTTAAAACTTTTTATCGGTACTAGGGATCGAACTCACGACCGCCTGCTTGCAAGGCAGGTGCTTACGCCGCTGAGATAAATCCCCAGCCCCTAATACTAAAGATTAAAAAGGAAGAATTGATACTATTTGAATTCCAAACTTATTATAAACTACAGTCAACAAACAATGTGATACTGGTGAAAGAATAAACAAATGGAGCAGAATACACAGCATCAACACAGATTCAAATAATTATGTTCAGTATATTTTTGACACAGGAGTCAAGACAGTGAAGTTTGGAAAAGACTGTCTTTTCAGCAAATGGTGCCGAAACAGTGTGCCATCCACATAGAAAAACATCAGTTTGGAATTTCATTCAGTGTTTCCCACCAAAGTTAATTAAAAATGAATCATAGACCTAAATATAAAAACCAAAGGTTTAACGTTTGCAGAACACGGGAGATAATCTAGTTGACTGAGAATAAAGAGCTCCCCTTTGTTCTGAGTTATTCCTACATGAGAGAGAACTGTGGGATAATGAATAAATGAGACAATTTCATCTATCTATCTATCTATCTATCTATCTATCTATCTATCTATCACCTATCATCCATTATCATTTATCTATTTATCTGTGTCAATCAACATGTATATGCCTACTATATAGCAATAAATCATTTATCATGCTTTTTCTCAATAGACATCATCAATCTCTTGATGCTGGAAATTTTCTTAACCGTGTCACCACTTCAAACCTTTCCTAGAGTAAGGCATGCGGTTAAGTATTTGGTTTTCAAAGTCCTCTGTGTAAATAAGGTCAAGTAAACCTAAGCAAATGGAAGGAGTGATTAAATCAACAGAACTGGAATTGGTAGTTGCTAATTGTCAATAATGATTGTTTAATACATGAATAAAACATAAAAGTTTTGACTGATGCTATAAACAAGGCTATAGGAACAAAAAAGACTATAATTTGAAATTTTTCATTTTATTAAATATTTATTACTTTAATATACCTTAAATGAGTAGAAAAACATACTCTAAATCTTATGTTGTGATTGTCTTTTAAATTTTCCCTTTTTGATAATGATTTTTACTCTATTCAGCAAAAATTTCATTATATTTGTTATTTTCCCTGTATCAGTACTTTCTACTAGGGATTTAAAAATCATTATTTTTGTAATGTAGCATATGATTGCATTTACCTGTGTTAAAGTGATAAATTTGTAAACAGTGAATAAATGAAAAGTCAAAGTCAGTTGAATTTGGAGAAACTTTTGTGATAAAATATGAAAAGGACAGCTAATGAGGGCATTTTGAAACTACTTTAATGCTCACATATTTTTATTGGGATTATCGACCAATCTGTCTCATTCATAACTAATGAAGGGGATTACTTATATTTAAAAATAAAGATTTCTCAATATTTGAAGACATTCCGTGTTTCATTGTTTATTTAGCTTGGCAAAAATATATTCCACTCTTTCTTGCATTTGCTACTTGACAAATGTTTATTATAATTAATTTTTTAAACTTTTCTTTTTTTGGTCTTTTTGAGACAGGATTTTTCTATGTAGTCTAGACTGGCCTTGGGCTCACCTTGTAGCCTAGGCTGATCTCAAATTTGCAACGATCCTCCTGTCTCAGCCTCTCAAGTGCTGGGATTTCAGGAGTGCCCCACCATACCCAGCTATTTTTTTTTTAAACTGCATTTCTAGGACATGGTTTTATTATTTACTTGGTACCACAGAGATGGAACTCATGACCTCGTACTTACCAGACAGGCACTTGAGACACTGAGCAAACCTTGGCCCCAATAGACTTAATTTTGTTTGTATTTCATGACATTATTGAAGATTTCTTTCTGACATATTCATAGGACATAGAGGTTGTTTAGAAATCACTGCTCAGAAAAAGATTGTTTCTTTTTTTTTCTTTGTTTTTTTCCTGTACCAGGGATCAAACTCACGACCACCTGCTTGCAAGGCAGGTGCTTATGCCGCTGAGCTAAATCCCCAGCCACAGAAAAAGATTGTTTCACAAATTTTTAAAGATACAAATATAAAATGAGTAAAATAGTTCTTCTTTTCTTAAATCCCATTTAATCACTATAATATTTAACATTGTTGGTTACTTTATTTAGCTTAAGTTTATCATACCTAACAACATTTTCTGATTAGCAACCTTATGTCAATTATGAGGAATGAAGATACCAAAGTAGAAAAATAAATAATTTATTGAAAAATGGATTTCTTTACAGAAGCTAAAGAACTAGATTTCTGTATGAATTAAGTAAATTTTTAAAAAGCAAGTCACATGATAATAGGATAATATTACAAATACTACAAATTATGCAAAAATGTAAATCATAAGATAAGATCGTGCATTCTTTAAGAATCATGCATACACAAAGAAAAAGTATGGAAACCGAAATAAAAATAAGGAAATAGAAGAGACTAGAGGTAAGGAGAAGTCGAATCACAGTCCCAGACAGGAATTCAAAAAGCCCTGCAGAATCACAAGACCATAGTTGTTCCTGTAGAAAGATGACTCAGGTTTCTGTGTGAAGAGGAAAGTGGCTGGATAAAAGCCTGGAAAATGAGACCCAGTTTGCAGACTGTCATATTAATATCTCCTATTACCTGACTTAAACCTTACATAACATTTATCTGCATCACATCACCTAAACAAATACAAGTTTTATGTGCAGACTGCAAACTAACTCAAAGAAGAGATAAAGGATGAATAAATATTAAGAGAAAGAAGCAAGTAAACAATTCTGAAAGACATAGAGATTTGATGACCAAGATCTTGATTAGACAGATAGAAAATGGTGAAGAAACAAGAATGGTTCTTACTACCTACAATGTGATCAATTTTCTAACTTCAACATTTCTTAGGAAACATGTAGGATGAAAAAAATGTGTTTGGTCATACCATGAAGGAGCTATGATTAAAATGCAGACATTCCAGACAATCCATTTCCCAAATAATCTAACATAGTCTGCCAAAAGGAGGAAAAAAAAAAGGGAGATGTAAGCAGGGGAGCTTATATATCAGTAGCACGGCTGCAACCACCAGAAATTTTGTCTTCCGTGGGCTGTTTATCTTATTAGGAAGGTGATGTCGATACTTATTGGAGAGAGACCAACGTTGGTTCTGAACACCCACTTCTACACAGAGCAATCTTTCAACCATTAGTGGGCCCTGATGTCAATGGCAATAGGCTTAGAAAGAGCTAGAGAGACTTAAAGATTTAAAAGGAACGGTGTTTAACTTTGACTTGTGATCCCTTGTATTAAAACATGTACAGAAAGCATGACATTTATGAGGAATTTGAACAGAGTGGATTATTTTAGATGTGAATATGGTTTTATGTTTAGAAATATCTTTGTCCTTAAAAATGTATACTGAATCCTTACAAGTGAAGCTTAGACTTTTAACATAATATGAGTAAATAATTAGAAGAGGCAGTTGATGACTCTTAAACCTGGGTGAGACTTCATGGGTGGTTGTTACATTACTCTAATATTTTTATAGTTATAGGTTTGGAACCTAGAGTCTTCACCCTATGGTATCTTCCTAATAATTAAAAAAAATTGTTTTCAGTTTTAAGGCAGGATTTCACTAGATCCCTAAATTTCCCAGGTTAGGCTTGAGCTTGTGATCCTCCTGCTGGGGTCACAGCTATGCAGTACCATGTCCAGTCACTTTCCCTTTAGTTGAATATTTTAAACGTTATTTTAAAATGTTTTATGATACTCACATTGTGCAGATATTTAATGTTTGCTTTAAAATTAACGAAAACACTTTATATGTGCCTGAATCTTGTAAGGAGCTTTGATAATTTCATTTCCTCTAGTTAATTTCTTTAATGTAGAATTACTGAATTAAATATATTTATGTGTATAAAATATTAACATGACTTATTGCCCCATGAGTCTTAGAAATTTGTATATTGAAACAATTGTGCTGCAGTGCACACTTCGGTGTATTTTATCTCTAGATGCTAGTATCTTATACGTTTTTCTAATGAACTAACTACAATGAGATAATGAGATTCTATTATAATTTGTATTTTTTTTTTTTTATCAGTACCGGGGATCGAACTCACGACCGCCTGCTTGCAAGGCAGGTACTTATGCCACTGAACTAAATCCCCAGCCCCCATCCTTTTTTTTAGTAAGTTTATTTTTTCATATTCTCATTGGTTCTTTAATTTATTTTTCCTTTTAAGACAGAGCCTTGTTTCTGCCAAATGTTGTATATCATTTTTGTGGTTTTCATATTAATTTAAAGGCATAATTTATTATGTTGAAGTGTTTGCCATTTCAAACAATAGTAAAGCATTTCACCTCATTTTCACTTCAATTTATTGCTCTGGATAATATATTTGGTGTCTAATAATTACTGAGTTTTAATTACTGTGATTCACTATTTTTTCTTTCTAATGTGTTCTTTGCTTGACATAAAATATTACTGTCTCAATATTGCTTGCCTTTATTTTTTTTGTATTTAAACATAGCTAATTGCCCAAGAACCTGTTTCTGTACATGTCACTCAAAATTTGCATGCCAAATTTTGTATTCTGAGTTACTGAAATGTTAGCATTATGCTATTTATTAAATAACATATTGAATATAAATTTAATATATGTTATATTTTATATATTTTGACTATTTCAATGTCATAGTTTTGGCATAATTCAAATGCTTCCCAGGTTCTTTAACATTTTTTGGATGATTATTAGAATCATCGCTGAAATTTAAAAATTATTCTAGTGTCTTTAATACTTTTGTCTTTGTTGAGACAAAATACCCAACATGCAAATTTAAAGGAGGAAAGTTTTATTTTGACTTAGTAGAAGTCTCAGTTTTTAGTTGGCTGGCTCCAAGGTTGGGGAGCACGGCAGAGGACCATAGAAGAGAAGAAACAGTTCATGAAGGGAAGAAAAAAGAAGGCAGAAGACACAAAGTGACATCTGAGAAGCCTCTTTTATGTCCTTTTATATGATCCAGGTTTGCCACCTTAAGGTAGGGAGCACTCACACCCTTAATTCTAACACCATTAATCCTAGCATTGCACCATGAATCAATCCCAGTGTCACATACTCCATATCCAACCATCTCTGAAAAGTCCCACCTACAACCACACGAGCCTTTGGGTTGACATTTAGACACAAGCCATAATATCTAGTAAATTTTAAAATTGCTTTAAGCATATAAAGAAATTTGGGAATATTTTACATCTTTGAGATGTGAAAAGAGCATCCCTATATTATTTCAATTTGCCTCATAGTTCTTTGTAATATTATTTCGGTAGATATATATTTCTCATTAAATTTATTACTGAGAATTTTGTGTTATATTTATATTTATATTGTGGGTGAACTCTTTGAAGCTTTTTGACTATACTATTATATGAGACACTTGTTGAATTTTGTGTTATATTTTCTTTCTAGTCATTAACAGTTTCTATTTTTATTTGATTTATAAGATTAATTAATTTTCCTGAAGACACATGATAATCCGATAATCCTATAATACTTGATCACCATCTTTCTTAGAGATAACCGGTATCTTTCAAAATCCCCAAATAAATAACATTCTTGTTTATTTTTTAAAGCATAATTCTTTCACTGAACATTAAAAGGAAGATGAAATTAAAAAATTAAGTTAGGTTAGATGACACTCTCAATAAAAACAAATTGAGTCATTGGGTTCATAATTATTTAAATTTGCATTCTTTATCCAAGTCTTTTCCACTGCAACATGATGGTGTTATAATATTCACAATGAAAAACATTGAAACTTAAGGCTGGAATTATTTCTGGCAATAGTAAAAATTTCAAGCATGGGGTTATAAAATACAGAATCTCAGTAGGAGCAGAGATATCTTCAGGGAAGTAAAGTATGCATCCTTTCAGTGGAGAAAAACAGTACAGATAAAGAGAGGAAGAAGCCACATGGAAGCTCGGTGTGCTCAGTTAATCAGTATCTGAATAAACTGAAATCCACAAAATTTCAGATCTGACTTTGCTTTGCTCCAAGGAGTATACATTCTGTGTTGCCTACGGTGTATTTTTATAGATTAGTATTTTTCTCAGCTGGAAACTTTAAATGTGTATTACACAAATCATAAGGTTTTCTAAAAGTATGTATGTTTTAAAAAGTTTAAACCTAGTAAGAACAAGAGAAAATACTTCTCACGGTGCTTTCTGAGCAAATATGGAAAATATTGATTTTTCAAGAGCAGGATAAACCAATGTATGTCAAGTAAACGCTAAATGAATGCTGAATGGACTGCGAATATGTCTTTACTTTTGTGAATAAGTAGCTTTGCAACAGTCTTAATGTTTTTCTAACATTTTGCTCATATGCTCCACAACCAGAAAATATACAAGACAAAAAAAAATCTTATGAAAATTTTCCAGTTGAATTATTGCAGTGAACATGTTTGAAGAGTATCAAATCTTTATAAAATCTTGTTCAGTTACAGCCCTAATCAAGTGCGCAAATCATGCCTTTCTATAATGTAAGATAAATGATTAAGAGTCCATTTTCTTGTTAATTTCCATTAGCACTGATGAGATCCAAGCACATGTATCAGGGGCAGAAAGGACTCTTAAAGAACTTAAAAATATTAGCTTTATTAAAGAGGGGCCATCTTTACAATGTCTGGACTTTGATAATACTTTCTTCACTGCGTCATTTTCTTAAGCAGAGTACAGGACGGTGTTTGAAATTCAGTCAATAGAAGACACCCTTTTTCTCTAATCCAGCGGTGAACAATTACTCCTGAATGAAATAGAGGGAAGAAGAGCTGAAAATGCTGTCTTTGCTTACAGCCAAATCTCATCTGCAAATACGTCCAACTACTCAGGGACATTGAAGATTTTATAGCATGGGAAATATAAATGAACTCAAATTCCAAATTGCTCTCTACCAACCGGTGCCTAGTATACTATCTTTCATTGAGAAACCAGCTTTTTCTGCTTCCTGTTTTAAAAAGTAATTTTCAGGATTTCTTTATGATAATGGATTAAAAGTGTTTTTGTTTGTTTGTTTGTGGGGTGGTGTTCTGATGTGGTAGGGATCCTTCACTTTGGTCGTAGCTGTGAGGTAGCTAATAATTCTATTAAGTGATTACTACCTGTTTTTGAAGTTTTACACTATCTATAAAGTTGTGTTTTTATTAATATTGTCATGTACTGCTATATTCAATTATACTATCTCTGATGATATAAACAATTCTATTGAAGATAACAAGAGACAACACAGTAACCATGGTAGAACTCTTTGTACAGTGATTTTATATGTCTTTTCCATTTTGTGTGTTTATAGGAATATGTTTGGTTTTGTCTTGCTTTGTTTTATTTCTCCCTCTAATATAGAAAGGATAGAAATACATGTTAAGACTCATGCACACATAAAAGCTATAAAGAGTTTACGAGACCTGATCTTGTAACACATAATGAAATGAACAGATACTTTGAAGAAAAAGAGACACTACAGTACCCAGTGCTGATCCTGTAGTGTCATGTTGTGAAATCCAGCAATACTATTATTCTTTGTTCAGAGTTATTTTAGCCTGCTTTGGTTAGTTTAATCTCAGCATACATGAGGTATAGATAACTGCATGCATGTTTAAGTGTATAGGATTGGTAACTCTATTACTAAGTTTTTGTTGGATAGTTGAACAGAACTATTTGCAGTCTTCCTGTTTGAATCCCCACTTTGTATGCTTCATTTTTGTAACTTGAAGAACTATTTGTAAGAGGACAATCTGTAATCATCAACTAGTGATTTCTTACTCTTTATTTTTTCTTTGAAAGTATGTATTATTTCTACCCATTTTCTGTTTTGTTTAGTCTTTCTTTAAATAAAATGTTAAAAAAGTACATTCTAAAAACAAGTAACTTCAATAATGCCTATTTATATCTTCCTGATTCTGTTTTCTTATGGAAGCATCATGATGCATATCTGAGAAACTGAGCAGGTGAGCTGAAAAGGTAAAGTGGTCACAGTAATTTCTCTCCACAATTTTAATTTTTTCTAAAGGTAACTTTGAAAGTCTAATTAATTGCACAGGTCAATGCTGCTTGTTTTGAAACCCTCCTTACTAACGTGCAGGAAGGTACTTTTATTTTTACTTATTTTTGCCAAAACAGGTTAGCAATGGCAACAATAGCAAACTAAAAGTTAAATTAAGTAGGAGAGAGTAAATAAATTTTTAATCATAGAAAATTTAATGCTTATGTTGAGGAACAAAATATTAAAAGTCATTTCATACAGAGCAAATTTATATTAGAGCTGAAGTTAAAGTTGTGAGGCTTTGAATGATATGATAATCGTTTCCCCCTTCAGTTGTATGAGGGGATTGAAATTTATATACTCAATAACTAGAAAAGAATCATAAAGGATCAGACTGAAGGAATCTGTCTCTCTCCGTTTTTTTCTGTCACTCCCACAGTGATTTTAATATTTTTCCTATGTCTTTGCTGATTTCTTGTGCCAAAGTTGTTTTGAAGTGTAGACTGTTTGGAAATCAGCTGCAGGCTTCTGAGGTATACACACATTTTGGAGATACTACAATTTCATTTTAATAACAAAAATAGAATGGCTAGGTCTCCTGTTAGTTTTAAATTGCTCTAAACTGACTTACACATCTTAAATTTATCATTTGATTCAAGCTTTAGATCTTCCTGAAAACAGAAGGAAAAACATCTTTGATAAATAAAACTAACGAATTATATTTGCTTTACTTGTGATTTTCAAAGGCTTTCCACTATATTCTAGAGACAATAGATTCTATTCATTAACTTAACTCATATTAAGCTGCATTGGTAATTTATATGGTTTAATAGATGTTCTTTTTCTAAGTAGTGCCCAAGAATATTATAATGAATCTGTGCAAAAAGAGATGTGTGCATTACATAAAAATAGCTAAATATGAGTCATGTAATTACATCTAATATCTTATGAGAAAGAACAAGTTAAGCAAGGATTATGGGTCTTTTCTTAGGTCGGATAAAGGATATCATACATGTTTCTTCTAGTTCAACAATTACAGTATAATTGAAAGAGAAATGTCACTGAGATTTTTCTAGCTTTGTAAGTCTTTTCTGCCTATTTACTGTTGACGTTTCTTTCTCTTGTCTTTATCAAAATTAAATAAAATCATGCACATTACAAGGCATTTAAAGCAGAAAGTTTAAAAATACATTTTATAAACACTTAAATTAAAAGATGTTTATTTACAGTCATTTACTTTGTTCATGGACTCCAGGTAGGGGACATTTACACTCTAAACTGTTAATCAAGCATTCTATTTTGCTTCTTACGAGTATTACAAATGATTTATTGAAATCAATGAACTCATTTTCTATCACATCCACAGTTATAAAATAGCAAAACATAGACTGTATTATAAGCCATGCATATTTATTTTGTGAAATGTAAATGTTCTTTCTTTTTTGATGAATGACAGGAATAGTTGCAAACTTGTTTTAACAGACAGTTCCTTGCCTTATTGAGATTGTGATTCTACTCATTTTTTCCCTGTGTCTGTCACAAGCCTACCGGGTTATTTTTGTTTTGTAGATGTAAAATATTTGAATAATGAAAAGTCAATCAGACATTCCCTCTCTTGAATAT
Organism: Cavia porcellus; assembly: GCF_034190915.1. Classification (NCBI taxonomy): domain Eukaryota; kingdom Metazoa; phylum Chordata; class Mammalia; order Rodentia; family Caviidae; genus Cavia; species Cavia porcellus. Next base: position 41,930,509 of record NW_026947510.1, read on the forward strand.
GCTCTTTGTTTATGTCTCTTCGCTGAATAATGTTACCCACACAGAGTATTCAAGCCACCATCCTTCACAGCATTTCTCCTAGGAAAAATGTCCTGAATGGCCCATAAGCCTTCTGTGGTCTTCCTTGAAATGCCTGCTAACAGTTGACATGGGTGCTCCTTCAATTGCTGCGGTCAATTTTTCAATTCACGAACAAACTTGACTAGAGATACCAGCAGTCATCAGTCCTAAACAACAATTGACTATTGCATTTGAAATATCTAGCAAAGTATTACAGACTATGGGAAAATTGTCACATACTTGTTACTATTTTGTTCAAAAATTCATTATGTAAGCCATTCTTAAACATGTTACAGAGAAAAAGGCCTCTCTTTCTGCTTGTGAAGACTGTATAAATATCAGAAAATATTTGTAAAATGCCACAAATTTAGAGATATAACCCAGTAATATCAGTGCAACGGGTAACTGAGAATTACACTTTCTGTGAATGAATGACTACAGGAAAAATGCATTAATTAAATTTTTTAAAAAGTTAAAAAAAAACACCGAACTTCAGGATTTTATTATACATTGCAATACTAATCAACGTGTAACATTAAATAAGCAACATTTGCCAAAACCAACTTTAAATAATTCTATTTAATAATAAATCAGCACTGACAACAATGAAAGGAATGGGCCATGATCAAACTCCAAGGCAGATGTAAATCTTCCTGCCAGCGACGCTCCCCTCCTCCAGGGGGAGCCATGCACTTGCTAGTTTCTCAACCTGGTAACACCCTCTCAACCTCGGGCTTTTGGAGGAGCCCAAACTGCATACCTGTAGATTTCTCTGAATGTTACTGTTACTTCCAGCTGCTCAAAACATTTGGTTTTATTTTTAACATGTTTTGTTTTACTTTTGATTTTAATGGGGTAGATATTTTAAGTCCCTTTTTAGTATGCATTCCAGTTTATTAAATACACTGAATGCTTTTTAATTTATATGGTGAAAATTTTAGAAATTTCTTTCACATTAGAAATCATTTATTTGGCAGTGAGGCTGTAATAATGAAGGATGCAGTAGGTTTCAGGGTTTTTTACTTGGCAGCCCTGACTTTTAATATTGTTCACCTGGATTGAGTGTATTTTTTTAGACAAAGTCTGAACTTTGGTAATTCTTCTCTTTCATCTACTTTTCTTTCTCTTGAAAAATATAACAAAAATTGGAGTGACAGTGTGTTAACATTAAGGAAAAAAAAATCTATGTTGCTCAGAATCTTCATCAGAAAACTGAGAAGATGCCAGTATCGTTATAGGGCAAGAAAGTGAAATCTTAGAAACATTATGGTTGTCGAAAACCTCTAGAGGTTATCTGTCTGTTTCATCCTGCTGGCTTCAGGCAGACTTTACCTAAACTATCGTAGGCAGATGGATATCTGGACTACTTTTAAAGATCTTGAGGGAAGTCATTCCATAATCTCTTAATATCCTTCTTTATATCTAATCTATTTGTCCAATTAATTTAGCTTATCTTCAGCAGGCATGGATAATGCTACCCTTTACAATAGAATTCATCATAACCTTGATAATTTTGATATTATTTATATAAGAAAGAAAAGGTGACTATTTCATCATACCGAAAAGAATGTTGCTATTTTAATTTTAAGTAGAGATTCTAACATTAATTGCCATTGTAAGAGAAATAAAATTTATAAATTTTAAGACCAATTACAGCCAAAAAGGAAATCTACGTTTTAATGAGAAGTTAATGCCACTTTGGAAGGATATCTAACCTTTCTTAATAATGGAAAGAAAAGTTTTACTTCCAAACATGGACAGAACTTTTACATAACCATAATTACAGTTTTCAGATATGTGTAGAATTTTGATTTTCAGTGCATTCAAATTTAGTATTCAGTTTGGATTTCACTCTATTCAGTTATACATTTATAATGGTGCCCTGTCATGCTTTTAATAACCATCATCAATATATAAAGGTAAACTAAATAATATTAATTTTTCACAAAATTTTAAATAAAAATATTAACTTTTCGATTTCCCAAAGTTTCCTATACTTTTACCAGACATACTAATAATTTCAAAGGTATCTCTATAAAGTGACATATTAAAATTATTAAATAGAATTAAATAGAAATTTAAATTTTAAATGGAAATTTGCCTGATTCTTTTTTAAGTAGTAAAATTAAAAGATTGTATATTTTTACATTATAATAACATGTTTGAAATTGGTCATGTCTCATTTCTTTAGAGTTCAGCCAGCCAAATACTGTAAATGAGAAAAACTGGATGATTGGGGAAAATCAATCACTAGAAACATGTTAAAATATGTTGTATAAGATACAAATATAATATCAAATGTTTTTACTTTTTGTTCAACTTGAAGCAAATATAATAAATATTAGATAAGCTTCATTTCTACAATTAACTTTATAGTTCATTACTCCTTTGGTTTGTACCCCAAAAGTGTTTCATGTTTTCATGTTTTAGTATCAACATTAGGTTTTGCATACTGTCACAACTGCACCTTTATTTATTTATTTATTTGTTTTTGGTGTTGGGGATCAAACTCATGACCCGGTGTTTGCTAGGCAGGTACTTACTCAATCCATGGTCTCCACAATGCACCTTTAAATTCCAGGCAAAATCTAGTTTTCTTCAGTTTATGATGGACAATAAATGTTCTCAAATGCAAGAATTTTACTTGAAAAAAAAAAGAATTTTCAAATATATATCATCACATACAGATTTGTTAAAATCATTGCATATTTTGTCAGCCAGGTATGCTGTGAAACCGTCTAATCCCAGTATTCTGGGAGGTTGAGGCAGGAGGATCAGAAGTTCAAGCACACCATGGGGAATTTAGCAGTTTAGCAAGATTCCTTCTCAAAATGAAAAATAAAAATGAGCTTAGGCTGCATCTCATTGTGAAAGGTAAAATCCCCAGTACCACAAACAAATGTGTAATTTGTCAAATTCTGCTTTTCAGTGTCATCATACTTTGATTATCAAACTGCCTGGCATAGTGATTTGGCAGCAATTTCTTTGTAATCCTTCATGAATCTATATCTTTTTATTTTTTTAATGGAAATCCTTCTTTAAATACAGAATTTGGGGAAATGTATTTAGGCCATCTTTGGATGTTTATAGAACCCTCTTAGCATAGGAAAAGGAGCCAAAAATTCTGGTCTATTTTAATTTTCCAAAACTATAATTTCCCTAAGAGTGAGGTATTCCAATGATAGATGTGTGTAACTAGTGAAAAATATTGAAGATATGTAAACAGTTTTGATAGTTAAAATGTCAACCCCAAAAATGAAATTCAGTCTTCACTGATAGTGGATAATAATTTTATTTCATGAACAAACAATTATTTTCAATCCTGTGTGTGTGTGTGTGTTTGTGTGTGTGTGTGTAAGTGTACATGCACTTTAGCAACAGGTCATACCAAAGCTACTAGTCTCTTTGAAGCATAGTAGGCTGATCACCAGACCTCCAGTTCACATGCATAAGATACACATATCTGTGGTTCAAGGTATAGGAGCCTTTGTATAGGAAATTCTGAACTAGTAGGTTTGTGATGTATTTTGTCTTTAACATTTTAAATTTAGGGATACTTTGCTGTCTCTGCAATGAGAAAGTAGGTAGATTCTTGCAGTTTAAAGGAGGAAAGTCTTATTTTGGCTCACAGTTTGTAGATGTTTCAGTTCATAGATGCTGGCTCCAGGGCAGGGCAGCAGGGGAGAGGTGCATCATTGAGGAGGGTTGCTCACGACATGATAGGAAGCAGAGAGAAAGAAAGAGATCACGGGAGAAAAGAGGGAGAAGAATTGGTCCTTGAAGAATTAATGGATTCTTCAAGGCCAAGCTTCACACTGCCTTACCTCCTCAGATCAGGCTTCACTTTTCCGACATTGCATTTAGCTCTAAAGTCATCAGTGGACTAATCCACTGGTGAGTATCTTGCCCTCAAGATCCAATCCATTTTATCCTAAAAGAGCACATGGGGCTGCGTGGGGACATCCAGATATAAACCATAACACTTGCAGATGATAAGAAATAGATGTAAAATCCATCCCTGTAAAACACTGCTGCCTGAGTTCTAATGGGGTTACAGGAGCAATAATTTTCTTTATAGTCATCAATTAAACTGTTACACTTAACTCTTTAGAATTTTTCTCATGCATAATGTGCTGAAGTGGTTCTTGTCATGGCACCTGCCTCAAAATACTTCAGTCCCATCCAAATTCTCATTTAGAGCATGAACATTGTGGCTTATTGGGTGTTATTATTTACATATGCACTGCAATAGACTGCAAAAATACTTTAATTTCTAAAATAATTCACCCTGAGTGTTCTCAAATTGACCTTCTACACTCTGAATGGTACTTCTAACTATGTTATATTTGAAAATTCTTTTTTCTGTTTAGGACTCAGAATTTCTGCTGTCTTCCACAGGCATGAACTTATCAGCTGCAAAAGTCTTTGATGTCAGAGTGCTTTTTTTCAGTTAAAAGCTTTTTACATTATACCATGACATCACTATATTTACTTGTATCTCTGAATAAATTCTATTTAAATATCAGTTTTTTTCATGTTAATTTTTTCACATTAATTAATCAGACACATTAAACTGTGTCATATACTTTTTAATGTATGGGTAAGAACTCTAACTTTTTCCATGTCAGTGGATTATATGGTATTATTTTGAATTTACATGATACATCGGTCTATTAAATGCTTAGCTATTCAGCAGTTCCACTAAAATATGTATCTCTGTTTTTCATCAGACAGGAACCTGCATTATTATGTTTTGCACAGAGATGTAGTTACAAAAAAATTGCATTTTTTTCTACTAGAGAATAAACAAGTTACACAAGTGCCACAGAAAAGAATAGCAGACCAGGCATGGTGGCAGACATCAGTAATCCCACCACTCAGAAGGCTGAGGCAGGAGGATTACTGAGAGTTAGAGGCCATTCTGGGTACAAAGTGAGTTCAAAGTCAGCAGAATTGTATAGTGAAACCCTGTCTCGAAAAGACAAAAATAAATTAAATTAAAAAGAATAGCAGACATTTGGCCTTAGTAACAGGGAGAAAGAAAAAGGAATAGTGTGGACCAAAATGAGACCAAGCAATATTGTACAGGGAGTCCCTTGTGCAGGGCAGATGTAGCACTCACAAAATCTCCTTGCCCTCCTTTGCACAGTATGAGGATATTTACAAAGAACCCTGGCTTCCTGCTGAGTCTCTCAGTTAAACTTCTAAACTTCTCAAGTTAACACAATGTATCAACCATAACAAAGCACTAAAAAAGTAACCTCATGTCATGAAAAGTCATGAAGGAAACATATATATCATTAAGTGAAAGAAATCTGAAAGAACTACAAACTATATAATTCTGCTACATTCTAGAAATTATGTAAAGCGTGGAACCATTAACAAGATCAGTGGTTACTAAGGAATAGAGGTAGGAAATATAGATATATAAATGGGCAAAATTTTCAGGGTAAAGAAGCTACTCTTTATGACACTATAATGATTGGACTTAATTTGTCTAATCCCATAGAACATACACCACCAACAGTGAACCGTAATTTAAAATGTAGATTTGGGGTGGTGAAGTCAGGGGTTGTGAGGAGAACAATTAGAATTAGGACACAGAATTTATAATATTATTTTATGATGGCCACCCAGAGTAAAACACAAGAAAGTTCAGGAAATCTATCCACAACACTAAAGACTCAGAATATTCAGCCAAGGGCCTGGATCCCACAGCAATGTCCTGCATGAGTCCCGATGGAATCCTAGAGCCCATGACAGTGCCTCCCATGAGTCCAACTGGAGATCTAGAGCCCATGAGAAGAATTCATGCCAGTCTGTTTTACAGATCTGTGTGGGAGACCACTACAAAGCAGCTCTGAGCAGGATTTAAAATTAACTAATTGGCTTTCTATGTTTCTCTGTGAGTCTGTCCTAGGCCTTGGCCTCTGGGCTGGCAACAGGAGCTGATTCACAGTAAGTGCACCTCTATGAATCACTGGTCCTGGCTGAGGCCTGTAGTGGTCTATGAGTCCAGAAATACCTTAAAGGGCAAAATAAGGCCACAGCTGTGGACACTTGACTCAAACATCAATTAAGTAGATAGAGACTGAACCTGCAGAAATTATTCCTACAGTCTCACTCCTATCATGTCTTCATGATAAGACAGTTCTACTAAATTGACTTGACTCATTACTTGGAGACGGCCTTGAGGTGACTCCCAAGGTCCTGCTCATGGCCTGTACTTTTCTCAGTCTCCGCAACCATGTTGTTGAACCTAATGAAGTGGGAGGTCAGAAAAGGCTTTGTCTTAGCTTTCAGAGTCTTGAGCTCAGCTAAAGGGTTTTGACCTTCCTAAAGCCCTTTTAAAATCATACCACTTTCTCATTTTATTTAAACCTCCAACGTACACTCATTTGGGAGATGGGGGATCTAGGTCAGGACCTGATAGATCTGTGCTGGGGAGGCCCAAAGGTCAGTGGGGGAAGCTAGACAGTCTATGCCAAAGGAGTGAAGGGCCTGTGCTGGTAGGTTGAGGGTTCTATGCTGGAGTTGAGAAGTCATGCTTAAAATAAGAACCAGAGATGTCCTGAAAAGTACCATAGCTCTCCTCAGTGACATGTAAGTCCAGAGCTCCTGACAATAAGAACAGCCAAGGACATGCCAGAAAGCCAGCATGATGAGTTTCTCCTGGAGATTAAATGGCACGCATTTCCCCCTCCAGAGCCAGAAAGTGATGCTCAATGTAAGGACCAGAGCTCCCCCAAAATGAACTTCTGCTACTCTCACTAACAAAATCATCAGAGAGCTCCTCTGATGACAATGGTCGAGCCCATGCTGGGGAAGCTAGTCATGATGAGCTCCTCCAGGAGAATCAACGGCTCAAACAGCAACACTTAGAGGAACCCACAGCTCCCCACCCGTCTTCTCCATGTCTCTCTTTATGCTGGCAACTTTCCTCTTGTGGACCATCTATGCTCAGCACCATGCTGATTTAATTCAGCTGGTATTGACCACCAGTTTTTTTTTTAATCCATAATAGGTGGTAATGACCTGTCACTGTAGATTCATGGACTGTGCCCTTGGGGTTGAGGAGAGGCCTACATACACTACAAGGGAGGAGAAGAGTCTTGTCTTCCCCTTTTGCTCTGGCTGCTGCCTCAAGTGTCGCCCCAGTGCCATGCCACTCTGCCTTGGAACCAGCTGATTATGGACTGAAACCTCCAAAAACTGTAAGGCAAATAAACCTTTCCTTCATTTTGGGTGTCAGGTATTTTGTCCCAGCAATGAGAGAAAAGTAAAAGTACAAGTAACCAAGACATGCTTAATAATTTTCCATTGTTAGAACACGTTACAATTTTTATTTACCTCCTGAAAGACAATTAAAACTTCCATGTACACCCATGTGCAGGTTTTTATGTGCACAAGTTTTCAACTCATTTCAACCAAGGCACACTATTATTGGATGTTTTCCTTGTTGTTTCATTGTTGTTTTAGTTACTTCTCTTGTTGCTGGACCAAAATACCTGACACTGGCAACTTAAAGAAAGAGAGGTGAATTTTGCTTCACTTTTTAGAAGTTAGCATGATGGAAAGGCCTGGTGGGGAAGGAAGGTGCTCACAGAAAGGTTGAAAAGAAGCAGAGACAGGCAAAAGAGAAAACGGAGATGTAATCTGGGGTCAGACCCCAAGTGGCAGGCTACTTCCCGCCTGGCCCCGCCTAATTGCAAATCAGCTCCAAGCCCCTGTAGTCTAATCAGCCTCTAGAGGTCCTGCCTTTGACCCCATAACGCTTTTGGGGGACGTTTAGTTATAAACCATAACAAGTGTTCGTATTTTATTGTTGAATTTTAAGAGATCCTGGTATATTCTGGGTGAGACCCATATCAGTTATTCCTTTTGCAGGCATGTTCTAGACTTTGCTTTATATTCTCATTCTATTATAATATGTCATTCCTAGTGGAAAAAGTTTTAATTTAATGAAGTTTACCTAATCCTTATTTTTGTTTCATGAATTTTGTCTTTGTTGTAGCTAAATAGTCAGTGCTGTACCCAAGGTCATTTATACTTCTATGTTTTTGCTAAGAGTCATAGAAAACAAATGTATTTTTCATTGAGGTTTATTTTAGTTGTTGTGAAGCACATAAGATCTGTGTTTTGTATTTTTGTTTTTCTTTTCTTTTGCACAGGGTTTTGAGCTGTTTCAGCACCATTTGTTGAAGATACCGTCCTTTTCCACCGCACTGATCCTTTCTGGAAGATAATGTTTTATATTTGTGTGAGTCAATCTCTCACCTTGCTATTCTTTTTCACTAACCTGTTGTCTATTCTTTACCAACACTGCGACCTTTTGAGTACTGTAATTTGGTAGCAAGATTTAAAACATATATTTCTCTTCTGTTTCTTCATATAAATTGTAGAATCAGTTTGTCAATGTCTACAAAGCAATTTCTCAAGAGTTTTATTGGAATTTGTTGACTCTGTAAACCAAGTTGGGAAAGACTGACATCCTGACAGAACTGCATCTTTCTATTGATGAAGGTGGCATCTTTCTTTATCTACTTAACTCTATGGCTTCTTGCTTCAGAGTTTTGCTGTTTTCACCATATGGATATTGTATTCATTTTCTTAGACTATAATCTCCAGTTCATTTTAATACCTTGGTATACAAGAGCTCTTATCAAAATATTAAAAATGAGATCAGATGCCACTGATTTATCTTAAGGTGGCAATAATGATTTTAATAATTATGTTCCAGTATTGTTTCAAAAATCTCTTTTGAGAGGCCAATACATGGTTATCTATAATGGCATCTATATTTTAGGCATATTTATACTTAAAAATATATCCCTTTTGACTATGTAATATGATAGTGGTAGAATATTCCAGAACAAAGCCATATATCTTACTTTAGAATTCCAGTTGTGCGAATGGCAGCAACTTATTTAACCTTTTTATTCCTTAATTTTTTCAGATAACCAAGGATGCTAATAATGTATCTCATTGGGTTGTTTAAATCAAACATATGAAAGCAGGGCAGATAAGGATTTGCAATCATATTTATTAAATATTATACTAATTTAATCACCTATTCAAAGCAATAGATTGTTTTTATAAAAATAATTATATATGTATAAAATTTCAATTATGAAAGCCAGATATATTCATAGAAATTATGAAAAACAAGAAAAACATAAGGATATTTCTCTGTAGTCTTGACACCAGTGATAGATACCATTAACATTTTGGTGTTGCTGGTTTTTAGTATTTCTCTACAAACTGAAGCCTCTACAAACTGTGAGCAAAAATAGACTTTTCCTTCTTTATCTGGTGGGCATTCCAGCAAGGAGAAAGTATCTAAAGTTCTGAAATCCTGGTATTTTCTCTTACACTTGGAATATGACAAGAAGCTTTCTATTTTTTAAACATCAAGCATTATTTCAAGTAGGTAGGAAATAATCCCATTCAATTGTTTTCTTAATCATTTTTGGTCAGTTAAATTTCATCTCATTTTCTATTAATTCAAATTCCTTAATGAGTATTTAAAATATTTCCTAAATGTTAAAGCTATTTCCTTAGGATACTTGATCATACAAAGATTTTAGGACCTCTGGGGACTGACTAGATTGTGAGTGTGTTATATTGGGTTGGTTTTAATGACTGGTTCAGCGTAGTAGTTCTGGACGTGGGTGATAGATTTACTGATGGGGAAGACTCACTCTGGGTCCGGGTGGCGCCAATCAATAGGCATGTAGCCCTCAGGAAATAAAAAGAGAAAGAAGAAGAAAAGCTCACTGCCTCCTGCCTGTGGTGTCATAAACTGTTTCTCCTTCACCATGTGCCTCTGCTGTGACACCCTGCCCTGGAGCCAGATCCTAATGACTGAAATCTCTATAAAGTGTGAGCCAAAACCTTTCCTGCTTTAACATGTAGAGCTGGATAATTTGTCCCAGCAGCAATGAGAAAGTGACTAAAATACTACATAATTATGAATATTAATGAAATAAATCAAGTAAATCTGAGTGTCAATGTAAGTTCAAAGTGAGGTTTTTGTATAAAAGATGCAAAGAAAATTTGCCCATTAATGTAGTGCAGAATGCTTGCATAGATGACATCAGTTGAACTTCAGTAGCTGAACTCCCAAGTCTCTAATTTATATTCAAATACACAGACATTCTTACATTCATCAACTACATTTGAACATTAATATCATTAATTTATAACACAACATCTATACAGTACAGTCTCATAGAATAATGCATTTATTGGGGAAAATAAATTCTATTTATATGTTCAACCTGAGATATAATCATTCTTGGAAAAAGTAATCTTAATTGTATTCAGATAAGGAAGTACTATGGATTTTAGACTTTGACATGTGGAAAGCCAGTTTTCCGAGCACTATTTATTAAAGAGGCTATCTTTCTTCCAGTGAATATATTTGTCCCTTTTGTTGAAGATAAGGCAGCTAAGTGTGTTTGCAGTTGTATCTGAATTTTCTAATCTGTTACATTAATCTTTAGTTCTGTTCTTTTGCCAGTACCATGCTGATTTTATCACAGTAGTTTTGTAGTATAATTACAAATCAGGAATTGTGCTGACTTCTGCCTTAATAGTAAAAATCTACAATAGAAAACAAAAGCAAAACATCTACAATAGATATTACGAAAGGGAAAGAAACTGCTCAGAAGAACAACATGTGTATATATATATATATATATATATATATATATAATGGCCATGATAATTACACTACCAATTTCTTTTAGTTCATTGAAAAGAAAAGTGTGTTTGTGTATACTGTTTAATAAATTTTTCATGCCTATATCTTGTAATCTGTGCAGCTAGTTGAAAATAGCAATATGCAATATATTAACCAAAGTTAATTTCCTATTATCCTGTTTTGATATTCTTTATCATTATTTCTATCATTTTTTAAATAAAAAGAAAGTATTATGGAATATTTGAACAATAAGTTATAATAATTTGTAAAGTCAGAATTAGCTTTGGAGTCCCATTTTAGTTTTTGAAACTGTCACACACACACAAAATCTATCCTTTGATCATCTCTGACTTTTTTGGTTTTTCTCAAACCAGTCCCGGTACTGCAGGATTGCCTATAAGACCAGTTGCATTATTATGTCCTATATATCATCTCATTTAAAATTATTCAATAAAATAAAGTTTTCTGTCACTGTTACTGGCTACCATAAGATAATGAGTATGATCCCAGTAAGTTGGTACAATTTTAGCCATAAAGAAAAAATCATAATGAACAGAAATCATGCCCAAGAAATGTAGTCTTTTATTGGTATTCTTGAATTATTGAATTTATTTCAAAGCACCACCTATTATTTTAATATAATAGCCAAGTCTTTCTTTGAAAGGACAAATGCCTTGAACAAAAATCACATCTTTTAGTTTTTGCTCTAATACATTGCCAATTACTCATTTTAGTATTTTGTTAATTAAAATATGTCATTTAAATATCTGTAATACTAATTACAGTGCATAAGACAGCAATGAAAAAACTTAAGACTAATTGACATTTCAATTACTCTTTTGATAACATCAATTTTAGAAGTTAAATCACTTTCTCATTGCTAATACTAGTTTTATGCTATTCTGCACTTGCAAATTACATATCTTTTTATTTGTATATGTGTGCAAATTTGTCTTTAGCTAAAAAAAAGGTGATCATTTTGAAAATGAGAAAACTTGTCATTGTAGATATCAAAATTGGAATGTTAAATCCACCATGAATTCCTAATTACCAGTATCTCACAACAACAAAGGTCAGTCTTAGGAAGACTTAGAATTATCAAGATCGAATCAGCGACATTAACACAATGACTATCAATAAGCTTTGAGCCTTTCAAGTGTTTAGTATTTTGTGTTTGAACAATAAAATTAAGACGGAGTTTTCAATGTCAGCAATTTTATTGAGGAGAGTAGAGGCACATTGGCATTTCCAAGGTGCTAAAAACATTAAAGATTGCTTCATTTCTTTCCAAAGAGTAATATGTATTAACACAATTCCTGCAAAGCAGGCTTCATACATTTATCTTTTACTATATCAAATTCTTAATTGCCAGGCATCTATTACCAAACTGAAATGGAAGATAAATGAATATTTCATGTGTAATTTCCAAAGGGATAAGAATTAAAAATTAAATTAAAAGGCACTTGCCAATGTTTTAATTTGCCTGTTAAAAAAGCAAACACAAATATTAGATGTTGACTATATTTTAAATTCTTCACATCTCAGTCCATCTCTGTAGTAGTAATTTGTAACTAAATAGGATATTTTTTGAATCTTACCAGGCCATAATGCTAACAACTATTTTTAACTTCTTAATTTAGTCTTGCTATTCTATCATTTAATAGTCTTTTAGGCTGTCAAAATAACTAGCATGTTTTTCAAGTATTTGTGATATTTTGAGGATTCCTTTAAGTACTTATATGTCCTAGCAGGCACTATGATCATTCCCATTTTATGGAAAAAAATGGAGGCGATGATTGGTTAAGTGATGCATACAGTATCACCCAGCTAGGAAGTAGCAGCCGGAAGCCAGAACCCATACTATTTGTACATACATACTATCCATATCATATTTTACTGTAGCCCAGCCTCCAAATATATAATCATTTTTTATGTCAAGTAGGTTGAAAATATATGGCTCACTTGTCGATGACTTGGATGTTTTATCACCCACCCTGTACTATTTTGATCTTCCAAAATAAAATAAAGATTAGATTTAATTATATGAAAGTCTTTTAAAAACCATTTTCATGAAAGAGAAACATCAGAAAGAATGCTGAGACATTAAAGATTATGCATCTTTTTAAATTCCTTTTTATGGAAAATTAAATGATGTAAAGCTAAGTCCATACAGTATAGACGGTTTTCCATGGGTTGCTTTAAATTTTCTTTAAAATTCAAAGGGTACTGTATTTATCTGATTGGCAATTTGCTCTTACTACTTAGAAAGAAAACCTAATGTTTGACTGTCCTTCCATTTGCCTAAATAAACCTTAATATGTCAATTGCAGCCAGCTTTTGTTATCTGTTGTCATGGGACAAAGATCACAATAAGAAAGGTAATGCAGGCCCATAAGTAATCCAAAAGTCTAATTTTTCTATTATTTTCATTCCTCTCTCAAACAAACATCTCTCGTGTGAACTGAAAATAGGCAGAAAAATATGCTTAATCAAATATCTGATTTTTTAAAAAAAATGTTGGTGACAGTTTGGCAAAAAGCCTATCTGAGATAACAATCAATACAAAGACATCCCCAAAACTGATTGAGGTAACCTGGATATGAGTTCCAATTATTCATTGGCCTTTTAAGAGATTCTCAGGTGTATTAGGGAAGCATGGCAAAAGTGAGTCTTATGAGCATTTTTCTAAGGGGTTGTACCCCCCAGCAGAAAAAAGTTTTAGATTTATTTATAACCCTTTTCAATCTGATCACTTCACCAGTCATTGGGTAGGTGCCATTCCGCGTCCCCGTGATATTAGCAGCTCCATTGACATCTGGCAGGATGCCTTCTGTCTGGAGCCTTATATCCAATCAGAGTTGATGATATTGTAGTAATGGTTTCATAATAAAATGAAAAAGATGGCCTTCATTTTGATGAAAGCTGTAAAGTAGCTATTGTGCTTGTTTGGTATTGCAAGGCCCAAATGTATTATTTATGCAATTTTTCTTTTGAAAGAAAAACTGAAAGAGCAGATTTCATTTTACAGCATTCAGTCAAAGCTATTGTCTCATGAATGTGAACATTTCTGCATTTTATTTCCTTAGAGTGTAGAAGGCATTTTTCACAGATCATCTAAGTAGAGATTTGAAAGTTTAAAAACTGCTTTTAAAATTGGTTGGCCCTAATGACTGGATCTATTATTCAGACTGGTAGATAAGCTAACTCAACACTTGCCACATGAGAACTTACACAGGTGGAGAAAGTACTATTTCCAAGGTCTTAGCTCGACGTTAACACTTCCTGTTTACTTGTTTTAGGAGAGGAGAGAAAAGCCTGTAGCTTTTATCATAATTTATCAGGAACAAGTGGACATGGCAATGAAACGTTTTTTTTAAAAAATGCTAAAATTTTTTGTGTGTTTTATTTTATAATTCTTGAATAGTATTTTTATTTTGCAAAAGTGTGATCATCACAAGGAAAATGATGAAGAAAATAATCTAATAAAAATAAGTGAAAGCAAACACAAATTTTAATGTAAAAATGAATTTAAAATGATGCAAGAAAATTGTTGCTAATTTTCTACGTGGCATTTTGTTTGAGCCTCATATTAGTACATCCATTTATCCGATGAGACTCTAGGGCTTAAAAATTGACATAAACTACTTAAAGATGTAACAATTTATGAAATATTTCTGAGACTTGTTTCTGATCTCATTCCAATGGAATATTCTCCCTACCACCTTAAGGTGGTCTTACCCTTCCATATTTGAGCCAAGAAGGGTAAAGCCTTCCTTGTTTAAAATTAATAATGAATAATACAAATAAAAAGTCTGAAATGAGGAATAAATACTGAACTCCGTCTACTCGTATCAATAGAAAATCCAATTTTATTTAATTTTTTTCCTAGAAAGATATCTACCTTAAGAATTTTACTTCTTTTCTTCTCTTCCTAATATGCATCCAAGGAATTATTTCTTTGGTCTTCTCTGTATCTAAGTCTTTATACTTTATTCCAAAATATCAAAGGAATTTTTGAATGCAGCAAGAGTCATTAAATATTTATGAAATTAATGAATAAGTAAAATATTCTTACAGGTAGAATTTTGTCCATACAATTTGTTTTAGTAGCATCTTAATGTTTGCATGCATAACCACTAGGGCTAGACTGAGGAACATCTATCGACCATTTTTATAAAATAGTTATATGTATGTAAAGTTTAACATAAAATGTAGAACACAAACTCTTAGGTGTTGACACAGGAGAAAATCTTGTTAACATTGAATTTTTTGATGATTTTAAGTACTGCATCAGTTCATGAAAGATTTGATAGCCTGAACTTCTTTTAAAATTATTTTCTTCTCTGTGAAAGATAATTAAGAGAGTAAATGAAAAGATACATCATAGACTGGAATAAAATATTTGCAAAAGCTATACCTCGCAGTGGATTCATCCACAATGTAGAAAGAACTCCTAAAACTGAGCAATAAGAAAGAAATCAACCAGATTTTATTATTATTATTGTCTTTTTGAGATAGGGTCTCACTATGCAGTTCAGGTTGGCCTTGAGCTCAATTTGTAGTCCAAGCTGGTCTCAAACTTGCAATGATCCTCCTGCTTCAGCCTCTTGAGGGCTGAGATTACAGGCATGCACCACCACGCCCAGCTCTGACCAGATTTTAAAATGGACGGAAGACCTTAATAAACAGTTCTTCAAAGATGAGGCAAATAAGGATAGCAAATAAATACATGAAACGATGTGTCTGGGGACTGGGGATTTAGCTCAACGGCATAAGTGTCTGCCTTGCAAGCAGGCAGTCGTAAGTTCGATCCCTGGTACCGACAAAAAGGAAAAAGACAAAAGAAAAAAAAAAAGAAAAGAAAAGGTGTTTCTATAATATATATCATCTGGAGTATGCAAATTAAAAAGAAAATTAAATAATACTATACCAATAAAATGACCAAAATTCAGAACACTGACAACACTAGACGTTACTGAGGATGTGGAGCCATAGAAGTTCATAATTGTTGGTGGGAAGATAAAATGGTACACACTCTGTAGGTCAATTTCGTAATTTCATGGTAACACTCTTCCCATACAGTCACCAGTTGTGCTTCTTGGTACATGAGTGAAGGAGTTAAAAACTTATATCCACATGAACACCTGTACACAGCTGTTTAAAGCAGCTTTATTCATAATTGCCAAGTACTGGAGACAACCGAAATGTCTTTCAGTAGGTGAATGATAAACTGTGTATGTTCAGACAATGAGGTATTTGGTCCTAAAGGCAAATGAGCTATCAAGCTACTGGAAGACATAGAGTATACTTAAATGAATTTTGTAAGTGAAAGAATCCAGACTGAAAGTCTAGAGTGTATGATTTCAACCCCAATACTCTGATACATTGGTTGTTGAAAGACTCCAGGATTGATATCATCACTATTCCAACAGCAAAGTTTGAAAAAAAATATGCTGTATTAATAACTTTGCTTGATAGTTGAACCAAAAATCCAAGGAGAAAAATCTATACAGGCTGAGAGTGAGTCACGTGTCATGTCTCACTGGGGACACAAAGGGGTGACAATCTAACAGTGACACTTACTTAGACAGCATATAGTACTGTTGTTAGTGCATCAAACATTGGTCCCTGTGCTTTTTTTGTGCTTTATTTGCATAAAACATAATCATGGCTCCAAAGAAATTTAGTGATGCTATCAATAAAGCTAAGAGGAAAACAGAACTGCACAGAGTTAAAGAAATCATTGTGAAATTTGTTAAAGTCCTGGAAACATGAATCTATAAATGTAATTTTGGGGTCTCCAAACAAATTATTTTGTTTTTCATTATTATTCTTGAACTTTTTGGTGTTTAACATGAATTTGGAGCGAACTGAGTTCAATAACCTGTCACTGTATAGTATGATCTGAAAAAAGATAAAGCTACCGTCAAAAGATCAGTGGCTGCCAGGCCTTGAGGTTGGAGGAGTGAAGGATGGATGGGAAACATAGATTCTGAGGCAGGGAAGTTACTCGTATGATATGAACATGATAGAATCATGTCTTTATACGTATGTCCAAATCAACAGGAAGCAAGGGGATAACCCTAGTGCAAACTTGGGAGTTGGAGTAACAAAGACTTGTCAACGTGGGTTCATGAATTAAAACAAATGTACCAGCCTGGTGTGAGACATTCATAAGACAGCACCTGTGCACATTTGCAAGTAGAGTGTATAGGAGAAATCTCTACCTTTCTCTCAATTTATCTGTGAACCTAAAACTTCTTTAAAAATTACAGACTTTCAAAATGTATCTACAATCTCAAGTTTGTTCTTGACCAATGATCTTGCTTCTACTTTCACTGAGAAAGCAGCAAACAGGAGTAACCAGTAATCAATGGCAATAAAGATGAGGATTTCACTACACTTCTTATACCGATTTTACTCAAAATTATGGTCTGAGCCCCAGTTGTCTCCCAAATTCATATTTTGGAAACCAATCTCTAATGTGACAGTACCAAGGGGCAAGCTGAGGCCTCTAGGAGATGATTAGGACATGAAGGCTCTGTCTTTATCAATGGGATTAGTATTCTTAAAAAGATGATTGAGGCAGCTTCTTCACCCCTTTTCCCCTGTGAGACACATAGAAGAAATCATTCGTGAGGAAAGTGCCCTCTGCAGAGAGCACTGAGTATGCTAGGACATTGATTTTGGAAGAAAAAGCCTTTAGAATTTCGAGCTATACATTTCTATTGTTTATAGATTACCCCTCTAAGATACTTTACTATAGCAGCTTGAGAAATCTAAGATTTCCACCAACCTGCACCTGTGTAAAGAAAGTGAAAGAGGAAGGAAAGCATAGGTGTTCTAACCTCTTGTTTTTGAGGTTAATGGAAATTAAACTCAGGACCACACACTTGCCAGGCAGGCTTTGTGCACTGAGCTATATCTCCAGCCCCTTGAGTTCTTGTCTCTTACACAAATGCATTTATCAGAAATCCTAGCTAAGTTAGTCTCTTCCTGTGTGATATATCCCGTGCCTCTTTGCCTACTCAACATCATCTAAAAATTATCCCTTCTCTTGTCTGCATTGTTTTCTCTTCTATATATTAAATCTTACATTTAAAAATATAAGCCCTTTCTACATCTAATTTTCTTTCCTACTCTGACCTTTCTGTTTTCTTCTATTTATATTAAAATTAATTAAAAGAGTTGCTACATTCTTGGCCTTTAGTTCCTCTAGTACGACTGTCTCTGGAATCTATTCCATATTTTTGGTGCCTACTACTCCACTAAAGATGTCTTTTCCAATGATACTAATGAATGTAATGCTGCTAAATCCAATGATAAATTTATAGTCCTCATCCTGTTTGATTAGTTAACAATACTTGATAACTTGAGCCTCAAAAATTTCTACTAATTTTTTTTTTGCTCCTGCCTTAGAATCCTGCTTCTTTGATTCTTCTTCATGTGTTGAAGTGCTTTAAAGATTAGTAATGATGATTTTTCTCCTTTCTGTTTGCATCAACTCTATTGTGTTATCCAGTATCATAGTTTCGAGTGACACTTACATATTTATCACTTTCCAGTTCTAGAGTAGAATATGTAATTACTTTCCAAGCTAAAATTAGATGTGTAACACTCATCATTCCCTTTTTTTCTTATGGTTCCATCTAAGTAATGCTGGTTCCATGGCATGGGTCTCAGTGCAAACATGTGAATCCAACCTGGGTTTCAGCCTTGTACTTGCTCTAGCATCCATTGACTGGATCTTTCTGATCTTCTTTCATGAACTCCTATTTACTCTTTCATTTTTCTTTTCTACTGCATTTATTTTCTACTGTATTTGCTGGGTGTGCCAGCTTTCCGGTCATATCTGCCTGTTCTTGGTCTTATGTTAAACCTTCTACTGCTCAGGTAGCTCTCTATACTACTGAAAACTCACTGAGGCCATCAGAGTCTTTTCTGCCAGGACACACCCATACAGGGTGATACCTCAGTTCATGGATGCTTCTATTCCTGCCCAGTTCTGTTCATGAACAGAAGTGGTCAGCAAAAATTTGCTCCTGTCCACGAAGTCCACATCAAGTGATAAATACAACCACGTCCGTGTTATCTGCACAAACACAAAGACGGCCATCCTCCCCAGAATTTGAGGACAAATCAAGTTTGTAAAATGAGGACCACAGTACATTCTAGAAAGTTTCTGTCCTCTTGTTTCTCCCTCCTCTTCCTTCTCCTCCTTCTTCTCCTCGTCATCTTTTCTAGGGACTAACTACAGTGGTCTCTTCTGTACACATTTTCACTCTCTTTATCTAAAGCATTTTCCTAAAGTTCTACTTGTGTTCTTTTATACTACAAAATACATACCATTAGGTCCTGTCTTCTGGAAACGTACACATTTTAGATCCATTTACGTTCACTGTCAAATTTTTAACTTAAAAAAAAAATCTCTTCATACTGGCCCAAAATTGGAAAATATTGAGCTGAACTTTCTTTGCAATAAGGTAGACTGTGGGTGAGAATATCAGGATTCTATATTAACACTAACTGGGATAAATACATCAGGTAATGTAATGCCAGATTTTCTTTTAGCCTTAAAAAATATTGGTATAACTTGTATAACTGGAAGCCCTATATACAATTTGGAAAATTGGGATGAACTGACTTGGATCTGAATTTCCAAGGTCAGAAGTAATTTACACTATTGTATTAGTCAGTTTTCCATAATTCAGACAAAATTCCTGACTCCTATTACTTGAAGAAGGAAAGGTGTCTTTTGGAGCATGAATTTAGAGAGTTTAGTCCATGGTTTGTTGGCTCTAAGACAGAAATGGCATGGTGAAAGTGCATGAGAGAGAAAAACTGCTCCATCCATGTCAGCAGAAAGCAGAGAATGAGGAGAAGATCTAAGGACAAGAATACAGCCCTCCACATCATCTACCTAGTGCACTGCCTTTTGGGATCAGCCCCTACTCCTAAAAGAATATTCATGTATGAAATCACCAATGAGGATAGCAACCCCATGGTCGAAGCAGATTTTAAAAGCCTCACAAATGAACACCATAATGTTTTCTAGAGACTTTTTAGGTCTAAACCATAACATTGTACCCTGGCCCCAAATTGCTCATATCTATCTCGGTACCCAAAATACATTTAGGCCAATTCTAAGAACTGCCAAAATCTTAATTCTAGCATTGTACAGAAGTTCAACAAAATGCTCCGCTGAGACTCAAGACCAACTATTAGTTATGAACCCTTGTAACATTAAAAAAACAGTTACATACTTACAAAGCCCAATGACACAGTAAACATTACCTTTCTGAATGGGAGGAAATAGAGGGGTAGAAAGAAATAGACCAAAGTTAGACTGAAACCCAGCAGAACAAACAGTAGTTTTTGTATCTCTGTGCCTAGCCCTAGGGAAGGCTGTACAGGATGTGACTTCCATAGAGATTGAGTGGCTTTGTTAGTTGAAGCCCGCATTACCACTCCCTTTATTATCCCTGGCCTTCTTTATTGCCTGTGACTTTCCTCAGCAGACATTTGACATTCCTAGTATCTCTGATATCTTGGGGATTTCACTGCATATTCAGTTTTTGCTGTCATAGCCTTATGCACTGACCTCTGCCTGGGCTTACCAGATTTCCTTTGAAGTCAGAGAAGAAACCTCCATGACCCAGTGGCATTCCCACATTTTCCTTATCTGTAATCAGCGCCAGTTGGCTAACACCAAGGTCAGCTTGAACAGTAGCCAGGATCCCTCAGGTCATGGCTGCAGCGACCGCAGTGCTTAGATGGTAAAACTCAGGTATATACTTGTGTAGGCAGTTCTCAAGGAACCCTCTATTTTTATTCTGAAAGCAAAGGTCTTTAAAGAAACTTAACTTTTTACCTTGAGCTTATGATGTGTGGTGTCTAACTTTTAAGATGCCCTCAAAGCATCTGATCTGTCTTATTGTCCTATGCAAAATTGTTTCCTTATAAATGACTTCATTTGTTTCTGCAACCACACTCTCCTAGGCCCCAAATTTATAGACATTTTTTTCCTGCCCAAGTTTTAATTCTTAAATATTTGTTGACTATGCTTTTTTTCTCTCTGATTCTCATGATAAATTTGGCTAACAGCAGCCAGCAGTACACATGTTGTGGCTAATCATTGAGCTGCCTTGAAATTTTGTCCACTAGACCAATTAATCTGTCAGCGTTAAATTTTGCTTCACATAGTCTTAAGGCATGGGTAAAACACAGACAAGTTCTTTGCCAGAATGCAATGCCCTTATAACACAGGATGAAACAGAGTCCATTCTCCTATTTGAAAATCCTTGAGCTTGGCTTTTACCATCCTTACTTTTACATCATTCTGGTCTTCTGAGCTCTGACCAGAAGCTCTCATCAGCTTCTGCTTACAACATTCCACACCTTCTCCAGCCCACAGCTCCAAACCTTTCCAAATTCATCCTTCTAACCAGTTCCAGAGGCCTCAGAGATACATGGTCAATGTTGTTTCTGTGATGACCACACACATGATACCAATTTTCTGTTAGTCAGTTTCTCATAGTGGGGTAAAACACCCAAAACCTATAAATTAAGCAAAATAGATTGATTTGGGCTTATATTTTTAGAGGGTTCCAACCACTGGATGACTGGCTTTAAGGCATGGTGCAAGAGCATGCAAAGAAACACTGGCTGCCAAGAAGCTAAGTGTGAAGGGAGGAGAAAAGGATAAGAACAAAGTTCTCACATCATACCCACATTACTTTTTATTATCTGACCAGGACCCATCTTCTAATGGCACATCTAGCTACAAATTCATCAGTGAACTTTAACTGATGAATATAGGACTCCATGACCCAATCACCTTCCAAAATCACCATCTCTAAGTATTTGAAATTTTTTGGAGAACAGCTTCAGTCTAAACCATAATAACTATGAAATTCACTTTTCTCTCATCTAGCTAGCTCATGTGGCCTCAACACTAAAGTATGACATTCTGATGCTGCTGGAAGGATAGAATGTGCCTACTTTGGGCACTTTTTATTTAACCTTTCCATTCCATACCAGATGAAAATTATTTTACTGTACAGTATCTCCTTTATTTTCTTCTTTTTCCATATTTGTCATTTTTAACATGTGAAAACTTCAAAGGAAGAACCTATTTTCTCTTTTAGGATACTTTTTTTACACATAAAATTATGTGCTTCATTTAACTCAAACATTCCTTTTTTTTCTTCATATGCATGCTTATTATACCAGTACTTATTAGGTCTTATACATCAAGCCTGGGCAAGGATGTTATTTCCTACCTTGTAGAGGCAACAATCTAAAAAACCATAAATACTCAGGTAAATAAATATTTAAAAATTTGTCTAGTGATTTTCTTAGTCCATTTGGCTTGCTATAACAAGATAATATAAATTTTGTGGCTTAGAAACAATAGATATTTGTTTCTTACAGTTCTGGAGACTAGGAAGTCCAACTTTAAGGGATGGTAGATTTGATGTCTCCTGAGGGCCTGCTTTCTTGTTCATGGTTACTGTTTCCTTACTGTGTTTTCACATGGGAAAAAGGGAAGAAAGCTTCCATGAGCCTCGTTTGCAAAAGCTCTTATCCCATTCATAAAAGTTTGGCCTTAATGGCATGATCACTTCTCAAATATTTAACTTTCACATGCCATCATATTGGAGGTTAGAATTTTAACATGTGGATTTTAAGGGATACCAGAATTCAAATCACAACAGGCTATTAGAAAATGTATACATATTTAAATGGAAACCAATGATCAATATTATTCTTCGAAGAGGCAATCTTTAGGCCTGTAAATATAAGTATTTCATTAGGTATATCTCAATAATTCAGTAATATTTTCACTTAAATATAGATACTAGAATTTGATGGACTTAAAGAATCAGACATAAAATTCTATAATTACTATGTTCTATAAATTCTATAGAATATAAATTACTGGGATTCTATAAATTACTGGGATGATTCTGAAGAACTCATTAGATTTCTGCTCCCAACTTTATATTTATAGAGAGAACCTATTTCATATAAGCAACTGTAGGTTTTTATTCTCAATGCAAATGTGAAAATTAGAGCTAGGAATGAATGCACTGCATCTTTACTGTTATTATTTTGAAACCATTTGTTGTTATTTCAGAGTTTTCCAAAAGGAAGTGTTTCTAATGTTTATGCCAACACAATGAGGGAGAATAAGAAGTCCGATCTTGTCTAGAATTGGGTTTAGTTTATAGGCATCTAGAAATACCTAGGGGAGTTTAAAAACAATATTTGATTCAAAAGAATTACAGGCATAACTAAGATGAAATTTCTTTGGTGAACTTATCACAAGTAACCTTCAGACTCTCATCCATCATTAATATGTTCTTTTAATTTTTTTCAGTTATAGCAAAAAGTACAACCATGGATATGTGACAAATATTTATTAATCCCATACTGAATGGTGCTAGAGGAGTAAAAGACAGAAGCTAGTATCAGCATGCATCATGAAAGCTACACTTCTCAGTCCGTGTTGTTAAGTGTTTAAGGTTTACACAGAGCAGCCCTGTGCTGCAGCAGTCACATTCCAAAGTGATTTCTCTGCAATCAGAGTTTCATTCATTACCCAATTTTCATGCAATTCCCCTGGCATTTGAAATATGTTTCAAGGTAGACTCCCCAAGGGCTTTTCCCCTCCCATAATAACTGATCTGCAGTGTCCAAAGATAGATCTAAATATCTTTGGTGCAAATTACTTGAAGCCTGCAGAGCATGATTCTCTGTCATCTTCATCACATTTCACACCTACAGAACTGATAACAGATTAATATCTAGGATGAAAATATTTCATCAGTGTCTCTGGCTAAGGCATCTTGCATTATTTTATCTGGGGCCACCAATAAAAGGAGGAGGGGACCCAGAAAGAAAAAAAAATATTTGTACTCAGAAAAGAGAGTGAAGGGAAAAAGAAGAATTTCCTTTAGTATTATGAGAAAGACAACAAAGCTGATCTTGGCAAAGTTCTCTGCTCCGATTATGTATACACTTTTATTCAATCATTGTTTCACTCCATGTCTGACATTTGGTCAATAGTGCAATCTACCACCGATCAGAATAAAACAGCCACCCCAGAGCACCTTGGAATTTCATTAGTTTCCTTTCAATGCAGTCTTTATAACTAGATGTTTATTTGGAAACACAAATTTAAAGTTCAATTCTGTGCCCTGTCAATATTAGTAAAAAGTCAAGGATCCTAGCTATTACTGTAAACCTGATTTTTTTCCTTCTTATTTATTTACAGAAAAAGTTAAAGGCGGAGCAGTAAAGCACAGGAGGCAATTTAACAAAGAAACAAATTTTTAAAAAGAGATTGGAGGCAAATTCTCCTGATAAGGAAGACTTATTTCTCCAATATTCCAAATTAAAAGTATAAAAAATGGAAAAAATTCACAGAGCAAGATTTTTTGCACATGTTTCAATCTCTTGCATATTGTAAAAGATATGTTCACTACTTTAAAGGCAGTAAGTGTGGTATGAAAGGCCTAAGTCTAGTTTGCCAAACTTGGGTGTGAATATAGGCTATGTCACCCATTGCATAACTTCTAAGGTTTAATTTTCCTATCTAAAAAGAGAAGTAAATGCCAATACTTGAGTTTATGAGTTGGAGAACAGATTTAGCAAAAACAGATCACATATTAAGTCTTTGGTATCCACTTTTCTCCGTTGCTCCCTTCTTTGTACGATAATCAGAGTGAGCATCAGCTGGTGATCCTATTATTATAAAGCTATTCTGTTCACCTTCATGCATTCTTTTTTATTTATTCATTTGCTCATTGTATATTTATCTTGTACCAACTGAATTATATTTGAAGGCTGCAGGAATAAATGAATGGGTCAATTAAAGAATCAATGAAAAATAATATTCTTATAAGAGTAAGTTAAATGTTGCAAATATTTATATCAGCAGCTTCTAAGAAAAGAAATTAATATTTAAAGAATTCTTTATTGGGCTAATATTGGTTTCTATTTTACTATAGTGTACTGAAGCAATATATGCAAGACATTTTGGTATGTGGTAGTCTTAAAATGTTATCTGTTTTTAGATTAAAAGAAATTCCAATGAATTTATAAAAGAGATCAGAACACCTGGTGTAAAAGCAGAGTTGGTAGCTTAAATTGTTTTAATGACATACATTTAATTGCATCATAACAGATTTCTAACTGCTCTCATTTTATACTATCAACCACTCATATTCCATATTTGTTTACTTTTTCTTTCATTCTATTTTGGTTAGTGATGTTGGTCTCATTTATAAATTACTGTCTATGGTAAATTACTGTCAATGGTAAACTTCCCAGTTATACTCTGGCTTTGTTCCTCAGTTGCAATTGTCTTTATGCACTTCAAACAAGCTAAAAGTTATTTCATATTTTCACTGAAATAAACATTTAGAAGACTGTACTTGGAGTGATTTCTGTTCTAATCAGTTTATAAAAATTGGAAAAAATAGAACATTCGTAATGTTAATAACATCAAACAGTCTCATATATTTTTATAACATTTCTTTAGGTATTTATATTTATATGATACTTATATTTACATTTATATGAAACTTCACAATTGTAGTGATTTTACTAATCAGTAATAATTATAATTAATATTTTGGAGCCCTTACAATGTGCTGTGTATTATTCTAATTTCTTTGTGAATATCAGTTCATTTAATCATTGCAACAAATAATATGAGGTCAATAGTATTATTATTCCCATTTTAATGATGAGAGGATTTAGGTACAAAAGCTCAAGGTCACACAGATACTAATGACAGAACTGAGGTCTCAAACAAGGCAGTCTCCCTGGAGAACTCGAGCTCTTCCCCATTGCACTAGGCAGTCTCTGTAACAAAGCAATTTATACATCGTTTTTATACACCGAAAAACTCAAAGACAAAAATACGAGTTTCTCTCCCAGTGGGATCTACTAATAGAGCTGATATCACAAAATAAATCATTGAACACATAATATATTATTCTTTTTAAAATATAAGATTAATAATTGAATGACTACTCTCAAATTTACATGAAGAATAAGCATTTACTAAAGTTGAAATGAAACATAGGTCCACAAATGGAAAATTTATGAAGACTAAAGTTTTACTTTGCATGTGTAAACCAGAACCCAGACTTCCTTCGCTACTGTGCATTTTCTTTTAAAAGAAACATGCAGGAGCATTGGTCCTTTTTGCATTCTTTCTCTTTGGTAACTCTAGCCCCATCTCTTCTCCTTCTGATGCAGATGCCAATGAAGAGTCCACAGTCCCTGCCATAGCGGGAGGCACAAGATGACTGTTCCAAGGTTACAAAAAAAAATCTCAGCAAAATGTGATACAGATTTTTCAGAGGAACTGAGAATGAGCTGGAAAACTAGTTTTTCTCTCCTTGAGATTTAAAGCTGTGAGAACCGTGTAAATGTAGAAGAGCAGACCACCGGGTAAGTAAGAACACTGCTGAGAGACCTCAAGAAGTCAGGCACAGCTCAGAATTAAGGAAGGGATGAATCCTGGTGACACTTTAGACCCCTCAATCCAGCCATCCCCTTGATTTCTCCATTGTCCAGCTGTCCCAATTCTTTCTTTGATTCACTATTGTTATCATATCAGCTTACTCTTGCCCCAGGACTTTGTCCTTCTGGTTTGTTCAAAATCCATACCCTGCTACCTCCAGATATCCACAAAGTTCCCTTCCTGTCCTTTTTGTCAGTGAAATCTGATTTGAGTTCTCATCTACACTTAGGGCACTCAGGAGAACATTAAATTTAGATTCCTGCACACCCATTCACCCATCATAAGCTCCACCCCATGTTATTTTCTTCACCGAACTTTGTTTCTTCTGACACTGCATGTCTCTACCCACTGGAGCATAAGCCCTCTGGGCATAAGAGAAGAGGGCTTTTTGCTCACCATGGTGTCTCAATGAGTAAGCAAAGGGCTGGCATACCAGTGCCTTTCAGCAAACATTTGTGGAAAGATAAATAAGAGGTGATGAATAATTTTTTTTCTATAAAAGATTCCGAGTTTTTATTATCCAGAACTAACAAATTTTTGTTTCTTATTATGTGATATTATAATTTATTCAGATGAATTTTAAGAAATTATATAAAATATGGATTAACAAAACTGCTGAATGCAAAATATAGTTTTTAATTTTTTATGGTAATTTTATGGGCTACGGAGTAAAATGTGTGACCAAGGAAAAATGTGTAAATTCTTAGAAGTATAATTTATTAAAAGTGAATCAAGAAGTGGAAAATTTGAACAAACAAATAATAAACAAGGAAAAATAATCAGCAATAAAATAATTTTTCATAAACATAAGTATAGGCTCAGACTTCTTGGGTAAATTCTATCAAATATTCAAATAACAATTCTGCTGATAACTATACTACATTGAAAAAGAAGATGGAAGTGTTCATCAGAAAATGGAAAGTTGTTCTCCGCCCTTGGACAGGCAGAACTGAGATAGTTAAAATAGTCATACTTCCAAAATTGATGTGTATAGATTTAACACATTATCAATCAAAATACCAACAGCATTGGTCTCAGAACTAGAGAATTTTAAAGTTTATATTGAACCAGAAAGATACCGAGAGAAGCAAAAACAATCGTACAAAACAAAAGTAAAACAGAAGGCATCACAGTTCTGGACTTGAAATTATATTACAAAATGATGATGATAAAACAGCATGGTGCTGGCACAAACACCCACATGTGCATCAGTGGGGCAGAACAGAAGATACAGAAATAATCCCAAGAACATTTGACTGTTTGATCTTGAACAAAAGGTCCAAAAACATACACTGGAGAAATATACACTGTTTAATAAGTGATGTTTATGCCGAAGATTAAATGTTCTGTATTCATTTATCAACATGTACTGAACTAAAATCAAAATGGATCAAAAATCTAAATTTTAAAATACAAACAATATGCCAGGAGATAAAATAAGAAAAACTCTTGAAGACACAGATGTAGGCAAAGACTTTCTGAACAGAAGAAATTCAGTGGTATGAGTAAGAGCTCCTAGGACAACAAGTGGGATTATATCAAATTAAAAAGCTTCTGTAGAGCAAAGGACACACCCACAGAGTGAAGAGACAACCTACAGAATGAGAAACAATTTTTTCAGCTATTCCTCAGACAGAGGGCTAATACAGAGAATAGAAAAAGAACTAACAAAATTTGATACTATGTAATAAAAGACACAAACTAAAACTGAGCAAATGAAACGACATATTTGGAGTACAAATAGTCCCTAAATATATAAAAATTCAACATCTTTGACCATTATATAAATGAAAATTAAAGTTTCTGACTCCAGAAAGAATGGCTAACATCAGGAAGTCAAATAATAAAATATGCTGGTGATGCTACAAGGGAAAAGAAATCTTTCCCATTGTTGGTATCAATATAAACTAGCTCTACCACTAAGGAAACCAGTATGGAGATTCCTTGAAACACTAAAATTAGAAATTAATTTTAACTCAGATATTCTCCTTCTGGGTTTTTCCCCAAGAGCTAAAGACATTGTTATTACATGCAGATCCATATTTAGAGCAGCATATTTTATAATAGCTAAATCATTTTATTTTATTTTTTATTTAGTCTTGGTACTGGGGATTGAACTCACAACCTTGTGCTTACCAGGAAAATGCCCGAGCTCTGAGATAAATCCTCATAATTCCTAAATCTTGCAGCCAGTCTCTAAGTCCATCAATAGATGAATGGATAAAGAAAATGTAGTATCATATACAATGGAGAACTACAATGTCATAAAGAAGGATAAACTTTAGTCATTTGTAGGAAAGTGGGTGTACCTTGAGATTGTAATGTTAATGACATATGTCAGACACAGAAAGTTAATTACTCATATAAGAAACACAAAGGACATAAAAGATTAACAACTTATATGAGAAACTCAAAATAAAAAGAACAAAATAAATGACAGAGAATAAGAAATAAGGAAACTGATCTTTTTTTTAAATCAGAAGAAGATCAAGAGATGGAGAGAGAGAGAGTAGGGAAAGGGGTAATACAAGTAGTGATATGAATTATCACAAACTACATGTACCAACATGTACGTTTCACAAGAAATGTAACCACTATGCAATGCAAACTTGTGCAAATAAAACAATACAAAGTGAAAAAAATTGCATAAACTCCCCCCTTCCAAAAAAGAGAGAGCACTTCCAAACCCCTTCTATGAGATCAGCATTTCCTTGATATAATAGCAAAGATATGACATGAGAATTACAGTGTAGTATTGCTCATGAGCATAGATGCAAAAATCTTCACTAAAATACTAGCATCCCAGATGAACATAGCAAAGTGTTTATCAGTATGGATGAAAATCAATAAATATGATATATCACATTAACACAAAGAAAGAGAAAGCTATTTACTTAACTCAATTGATAAAGAAAAAAATATAAAATTTGTCAACCATTTATGATTAAGACTCAACAAAATATTTGTAGAATAAATTTATTGCAAAACAGTGAAGACCATATATGAAAATCTCACTGCTAAACTCATAATTAATGGAAGAAAATGAAAAGATTTTCTTCATAGATTTGATACAAAGCAAAAGTGTCTACTTTCTACTTATAATAATACTAGAAGATCTAGTGAGAACAATTAGACAAGAAAAAGAAACAAAAGATGTAAGGATTATAAAGCATGAATTAAAATTTTCTCTTACTGTAAATGACATGATTATATATGCAGAAAACCTTAAGACTGAACAAAATTTTAAGAAAATGTTTGGACCACTAAACTAATACAGTAAATTTGCAACATACAAAATCAACATACAAAATCAATTTCTTTAGCCAAACTACAAGCTCTCCAAAAAGAAAAGGAAGATAAAAATCTTATTGACAAGGGCATCAAAAAGAGCAAAATATTTAGAAATGAATTTAATAAAAAAGTAAAGATTTTATAGTGAAATTTATAAATTATGAATGAATAAAAATAAAGATACCAAATAATGTAATAACATCTCTTATTTTTGTATTGTTAATATTACTGAAAATGTTCATACTACACTATTTACCATGATTTGCATGATCAATATAATCCTATAAAAATGTAAAAAGAATTTACTGTAGAAGTCGAAAAACCACCTTAATATTCATATAGAATCACAAACTACAACAAATAATCAAAGTAGTCCTGCATAAGAACATTGCTGGATGGCTCACACTTCTTGATTTCAACATAAAAAGTCACAGTAATCCACAAATATAAAACTAGCATAAAAAGAGCAATGGAATAAAAGACAATGTGGTCTTCAGCAAGGCTGCTAAGAACCCACTTTAGAGTAACGATGTGGGTAAACTGGATACTTACATGAGAAAAATGAAATCATACCCTTATATAATACTACATACAACAATAAACTTAATAAGCTCAAGAAGGAATAAAATTTTCACGTAGGACCTGACATTATAAATTACTAAAAGAAGACAGAGGAGAAGTTTCTTTTACTTGGTTTGCACAAAATGATTTCAGGTCTGCAGCCAGAAGCACAGGCAATAAAGCAAAAATACACAAGGAGGTCTATATTAACCTCGAGCTTTGTTCAAAGAAAATGTACAAATGACCAAAAATGACACATTGAGTATGTGTCACTAGTCAGCAGGAAAAATGCAAATCAAAATCACAGCAAACTATTACCTCACACCTAGTGAATGGCTACTATAAAAAAAGACAGACCATGACACGTGTTGCTGAATATGTGAAGAAAATGAAATGCCTAAATATTGTTGCTGAGGTTGGAAGCTGCTACAGCCATTATGGAAAATAGTATGACAGTTCCTCAAATTATTAAACATAGAACTCCTGCATGATCCAGCAATCTTCTTTCTGGCATATATGATCCAAAGAAAATGAAATTTGTATGTCAAAGAAATAGCTACATGTTTATATTTGTTGTAGTACTATTCACAAACATCAAGACTCAGCACAAATATCTTCTGATGAATGAGGAAACTACAACACGCACACACACACACACACACACACACACACACACACGATGTTATTTAGCCTTAAAAGAGCAAATTTTGCATTTGCAACAAAATAGAGGAACGTGGAGAGAACAGATAAACATAGTGGGAATCCACTAAGTATAATGAAAGAGTCACAAGAAAGCAAACACTGTGTACTTACTAGGAGGTAAAATCTAAAAATGAAATGATATGATACTCATATGAAACAGAAGAATGACACCTTCAGGGGTTTAGAAGGAGGAAATTGAGAGAAGCTGCTCAAAAATTACAAAGTTTCAGTTTTGCGTCATAAGTGAATTCTGGACATGTAATAAGCCATGTACATACATGAGTGGTACCCTTGAAATTTGACAAGAGGATGAATCTAGAGCTTTCTCTATGAAGTGAAGATGAAGACAGGTGACACAGAAAGAGAAGGATGTGCAAGGGGAGGAGGAAAGAGGAGAAGATGGTAATTGTATGGGGTGGCACAAGATACATTAAATATTTCTTAGCTTGACATACATACATGTATTTTGTACCATAAATACTGTACTTCTGAATTATACCTCAGTCAGGATGCAAAAAAGTTTATAAGCTACAAAAAATTTGAACCATTGCTATTTTAAAATTTAAATTTATGCTTTATTGATCATTATAGTAATAAACATTAACTTCTTGTCATTGTAATGGTAAAATTCTAGGAACTACAACAAATTAAAATGTATAAAACAAGGGAGAGGAACATTTGGAAATGAGCAAACCTAGAAATAACGTTAATATGAGTAGAAATAACATAGGTACGAGGATTTCAAGAAAGACAGAGATCATGATAGAGGTCTTTTTAAGGGCAGAGGATTAAATTTGGATCTGGAACTCTGAAATTTTGGTAGTGAATGAGAGGAAGAAAAGCCAAGAAGCCAGATAAGGTGAGTACAAAAGTAGCTTTGATGAGGGACGTTAGAGGTGTACCATTTAGCAATAAATTTCTCAAGTTTGTCCTTGTTATGGCTAAGCAGTACTCCAATATATTAAAAAGAAATATATTTTATCCACTCTTCAGTTGATGAGCATTTGGGTGGTTTCCAAAATTTAGATATTACAAACTGTGCCACTATAAACATGCATGCATACACATTGCTGTGGTATGATGTTTTAATTCTCTTAGCAAAATACCAAGAAGATGAATAGCTGGATCAAGTGGGACCTCTAGTCCTAATTATTTGAGGAATATCTACACTGATTTCCATGGTGGACACACCAGGCTACACTCCCACTAACAGTGGAGAAGGGTATTTTTCCCTCACGCTCCTGTCAGCATGTTATTGGTTGATTTTTTGATAATAGCCATTCTTTCTGTACTGCCATGGAATCTCAGCATTGTTTTAATTTACATCTCTTGAATGGTCAGTGATGTTGAACATTTATTGATAAATTGTTGGATTTTTTACTTATGATGGACCATATTCTTAAGTGAAATAAATTGAACACACATGTGCAAATATCACATTCTCACTGGTGTGAGAAACTGGAAGTATAAATAAGAAGTAAACTGTACAAGAGATATGGTGCAATGGGAAGAAATTATTCTAAAGGAAAAAGGAACAGGGAAGAGGGATGGGGGAAGAAGGGAAAAGAAAAAAATAAGAAAAGAAGGACAAAATGGAAAGAAATCCTTGTAAATAAGGAAGAGAAGAGTGCTTGAAGGGAGAGGGAGAAGAATGGAAGGGAAAAAAGACAAATCATGGTATATTATGTACAAATTCTGTGTGATGAATGTGATCATTGTTTATACCTGAATTGTACAAATAAACTTAGTGAAATTTTAAAGAAGAGATTTACCATGAAAGATTCATTTGAAAATTTAAGGGCATTAAATTTATGGGAGTAGTTTACAAATGGCATAAGTTAGTAAAACATAATTTTTGTATTATTTAACTCTAAATATTATTTAACTCTAAATATTCTTGTAAAGTGAAGTGATCTCATGGTAAAAGATCAGGAAATTAATCTGGCATTACTACCATGTATAAGAATAAGAGTAATGAGAAAGAGGTCAGAAACTCCTAGAAAATCTTACGTGTAGTTGCTGGGAATTATTAACTTGGAACAGAGGATTGTATGTAGAGAGGAGAAAAGACAACTTAATTAAAATTGAGCTTTCAGTATACTTTGCCTGGTAAAATACAGGGACTACTTCTCAGCTTTGACTTTATGATGAAGGGAAAAGATAAGACTAGTGTAGTAGACATACAGGTTGGAAGTACAGCTAGTTTAGGGATACATTGTGCATTGTGAATTTGATCTTCATAACCTAAGGTTATGTAGAAAACCTGGATAAGTAGAAAGTCTCTATTGGCAGTTCCTAATCCAGAAATTTAAATGAGAGATCAAGATGTAATCGTCTACATACAACATTGCGTTCACAAGCAAGAGTGGCTCACCAACATGTGTTAACTTCATTTAATGAAAAAGAAAAAAATTATAGAGAAAAATGCTTCATTATATAATACTATATTTTGTTTATATCAGTGCAGTGATAAAATACAGCTCACTATTTTGTTTTATGGGAGAAGGGATCCAAGAAGACAAATGTACCTAGGTTCAAAAAAACTGTAGTAATATTCTGGAGATTGAACTAAATAGTAGCAATCAAACGTTAGAAAGTAAGCAAAAGGCAAGACTGAGTTTTGGGCAAGGGATCCTAAGGTTTGTTGTTTCCTAAAGATATACAGCCACAAGCATAACACAGCGTGAGTGTTCATGATGGTGTGCAGCGTATATATTATATTCTTATTAACCAGACTCTGAGCTTCCAAGTATATATTCCTTGCAGTTGGATGTGTTTTATTCATGTCATGGTGATAAGACATGCATTTTCTAGTCAAGCTTTCTATACACAGATCTTTTTCTGTAGGCCTTTTTATAACTGGTACAATTTAGATATGCTTAATGACCACATTAATTGCAGGAAATTTGTACCTGTACACGACATACCATAGTTCCCTAGTATTTTTCAAACCCCTCCAGTGTCTTTAACTCCTCCTCCCTCCTTTATTTTTTATAAAGCATTGTTTCTACTTTATGATTTATTATTACCAACTCTGCTGCTATAAAGATAGGTGTGCATATATTGCTGTGATATGATGCTTTCAATTCTTTTGGAAAAATACCAAAAAGGAGAATAACTGGGTTAAATAGGACATCTAGTCTCAGTTTTTTGAGGAATTTCCACAGTCTACACTCCTACTGACAATGGAGAAGGGTTCCTTTTTCCCCAGAGCCCCATCACCATTTGCTATTGGTTAATTTCTTGATGATAATCATTCTTTCTGGGGTGAGATGTTATCTCAGTGTTGTTTTAACTTGCATATCTCTGATGAACAATGACTTTTTTATGTATTTGTGTTTTTCTTTTCCTTCTGAAATGAAGTGTCTATTCATTTCAGATGCCCAGTTTTCGACTGAATCTTTAAATTTGAGGGGGTCTGATTTTTTCAGTTATTTATATGTTCTAGATGTTGGAAACAGTCTCAGTTAGTTGTTTCTACAAACATGGATCTTATCAAGCCTCTCACTCCTGCCTAAGGGCGTTCATTAAAAAGTAATAAGGAGAAATGTTAATTTAGTTTTCACAATCCATTTTTCCTTGTTTAGAACTAGCATTATCATTTTTCGAAACAAAAATATAAAAGCATCCAAAACAAGTTTTTTAATCATTTTCTGTACAGATGCAAGGAATAAAACACCACAGCATTCACTCAAGAATTCTAAGATGACACTAGTGTCTCCTTACTATTTAAGAGTGACAACCTCTCTCCACGTAGGTTCTCCAAGTCTCCAAACTGAGCAAGTAAATTAAGGATAACAAGTGCACTTTTGAGGCTCTGGGTCCCAATTCTATCAATAATGAAAAAAAAGTATGTTATTCATACTTCCTTAAGTTTTTTCTCCATTTCCTTCATAATAGACATCTCAGAAATGCTTTCAGTTTTATCTGTGAGTAGAGGTGATATTTAAAACTTATCTAAAATAAGTCTGATCAGCTTTTCTTCCTTTTTAAAAGTTTTTAAACCCTGCTCCTTTTATTCTTTGACAAACTTTGCTGGAGGAATGACTACATCTCTTTAACACTGCAAATAATGGAGTTGCCTGTGTATTTGAGCAAGTTGACAGCTTCACTTAGCAAACACCCTGAGTTCCAAAGAAAACCCCTCACTGACAGTTGGCTGACAATGGTTGAGATGACAACAGAAACAATTTAAAGCAGCAACAAAAACAGATTTCAGCTAGCTCACACAACAGTGCAAGTTCTTCTCTTTAAATGATACATAAAGAAAAGCCATAAAAGAAGACGGCAACATGCCCATTAGGTACAGCACAAAGTCTCGGCCTATTGCAGCAAGTTATTTACAAAATCAAGTTATAGTGCATCCTTTGTCCCTACCAGCAGGTGCAGCTATTAAGCAGGAAACATTCAAATATAATATGGCCTTGAGGGGAAAATAAATAGACAGTTTCTTTTCTCTTCTATTCCAAATGCCTAACACCGGTGTGATAATTTAATAATTCAATTTCATTTGCCTGGAAAAATTAGCTATTTATTTAGAGTCTTGAAATCACTAAACTGAATGCTT
Source organism: Cavia porcellus (assembly GCF_034190915.1). Lineage (NCBI taxonomy): Eukaryota > Metazoa > Chordata > Mammalia > Rodentia > Caviidae > Cavia > Cavia porcellus. The sequence continues at coordinate 41,965,936 of NW_026947510.1, forward strand.
ACACGTGAATCAAATCTTATGTCACATGTTTACTTAAATGCCTTTTTTTGTTCTTTTGGTACTATTAATTCTCCTTCAAGTATTTCATAGATACCTGTAAGTAGAATATTTGCTTAAGGGCTGCAAAGTCTGCTACACATTTCATTTTTCATAAGGGAGCTGTCCAGTACATGGTGAAAGTGTCCTTTTCACACTGAAGCTGACGGGAATGTGACTGTGGCCTCACAATGTGAGTGAGCACTGGATCATGGGATTCATATGACAGTCGATGCAGGGGGATGATGGACCAGTGGCTGCGGAAAGCGCATAGTGTATGGACAGTGTCTTAAGAGAGTTTCAATAGAAAAGAAGCAACCAAGGAGCATGGATTTAAGATGAGCTTTGAAAGACAGAGGATGCAAGGTAGCAGTAGTTACACTGCATGATAATGGTAGGAGAAGAAAGGATTATGGGCAACATCAAATCCTAGTTGATAACCTGTTCTCTGGGGGGGGGGCAGGAGGGTTATGATTCTGTGCTCAGTCTGGACTATTTAGCAAGACTCAAAATAAAATTCAAAAAGGGGCTAGAGATGTGAATCTGTGTGAAGGCCACCTTGTTGACTTTAGGAATTAGAAGATAGTTTCAAGCAAATTGGTAAAATCAAGCTAGACTGCAGAGGGTTGAGTCAACATAAAAGGGAAATTAAGATTAAAGTTTTATGAAGTATTTTGGATGCAAGTAGAGGAAACAAGTTAGGGCAGTAATGAGTCTAAGGGGAAATGGGGAATGAAAAATATATCAGTTAAAAGATAAGAGAAGGAAAACAGAAGCCTAACATTTTATGAAGCAAAGTCCTTGTTCTTGGAGAACAAGGAAATGTGGTCTTTGAAACTGAGAGAATTGATTTTGATTCTCCATTCAGACACAGCAAAAAGACAATGAAGAAGTGTGTGGACCAAAATAATTTGTGCTTTATTTGGAGAGCACGGGCAGAGTTTCTGCCTCATGTTTTCAATGAAAATAGGCAGCAGCAATTGCTGAGCATGGAAATTGCAGGGATCAGGGATCTTGAGATAGGGAGGAATCTTTGTGAGAGAGCTGACAACTTCTAAGAGCTGGAAACTATCCCACTGTCCGCATCCCATTCACAGTTCTTGTCTGCACAAGTGATGAAAGTGGGTAATTAAACTATAGCGAATTTTGGACCAGAGAGAATGATGAAAGAACAAGAATCTGAAGAAGTGTGTTTCATGAGAAAGCACTTGAAATGATTGTAAGGGAGTCGCATACATGGGCTGGAAGATCAGTCTATTTTATCTGTATGATCCACAGTTTATCACGAAGTCAGTATGCAGTAGGTGCAACATAAATGGCACTAGAATGACAGATGCCATTAAATGGCTAAAAGAAACAGAAGTCTGAGTATTGATGACAGTAAAATTAGTAATTGTAATGGAAACCTGTGAATAATGACAATAGCAACCAATTATTAAGCACTTAAAAGTGTGATCAAAATATATGGTGAAGGTTTAAATTTTAAAAAATAACTATTAACAGTAAAAGATACATTGCCATTAATCTACAGAATTAATTCCTTTCTTTGAACACACCTATTCTACTGCTCCTCTTGCAACTGTCCAAGACAGTTGTGGAAGTCGTCTTTGTGTCTTTATGAGGCGTGATAAAGATCCAGCCAATGCTACTGCTGAGTTTAATTCAGAGGAAAGGCAGGTTTGTAAAAATGTTTGGTGTGTGTGCTTCATTCAGCAGCACATATACTAAAAATTTTTGGTGTGTCCTCATTTACCTTATTCACCAGATCTGGAATTTCTACACTTCTGATTCCTCCCAGAATAAAAAAGACGATGAAAAGTAAATATTCTGAATCAGTTTGGGACATCAAGAAAAGATAGCCATGATGGTGCCACTAAAGACACTCATGAAAGGAGGCTTCCAGAATAGCTTCAGAAAGTGGCAGAAGGTTGGCATAAGTGTACCTGAACAGAGGCAGATTATTTTGACGGTGTAAATGACAACTTATCTTTACCATAAATTAAAAACCATTTGAACATTAACTGTATTGTTCGGTTATACCTTATATATACAGTATACCACTTTGAGCTCTCTGATTTAATTCTCACACAAGCATATGAGTGAGATAATATTGTCAATGAAATTTTATGAGGTAGGTATAGATATGTCAAAAGCTAACCAAAGCTGCGTAGATAACACATGGAGGAATGAGGGTTTGAGTCATGTAATCTCATTCCTGAGCTCACAGTCTGCAGAGGACTGATAAAAGAGGCATAGGAAAACATGCTAAGAAGATGATTTAGAAGTTTGAGATTGATTTTATAGTCACATTTTTCCTCCTTTGATCTTTCCTGCTTAGTGTTTCCATACAATATCTAGTGTACAAGAGGGATTTGATGATAGGTTGCATGACAGATAGTATCATAAACAGGTTTGATGAGAGATTCAGTGAGGTTATCTATCATACACTATTAAATCATTTAAAATAGTGACATAGTTTTTGAAATTTTTATTCTAGCATTTGATGGTAATGACAAAATATAAATTAGATATCAAAAATCAAGCCACAATGGCAACCTTGATACATAATCGCTTTTTCTTAAACATTAACATATTTATTACATTCAGGTTGAGCATGGTCTATTGTTTTCATGAGTCTAGAAAACTTCCTTGCACTTTGCTTTGATGTATTGTACTGGTACCTGGAACTACGGTGCTGTTTCATCTTGATGACTTATAATAAGGGGAAATTTTATTTAAAGAATGGAAAAAAGGGTTTCACAATTTCTTGACAATAACATACTTTATATTAGAGAATGCAAATAACTACTGTCCTACTTTAATGTTATTTGGAAAAAGATAATTCTGTGAATAAAAACAAATCAGAGCTGTGGGCAGTTCGTTGCCTTACTTATAATTTGCAGGCTGGTGTCTACCCTCATAGTGCTAAAGGTCATGAGCTTGAAGTATTTGGAATCTAAGGTAATTTATAAAATTAAATAGAATTTAGATCAAAATTATGCTTGAAATGTTATGCTTCTCTTTTTGCTTATAAATACCCTTAATATTTTCAGGAAAGGTGCTATTATTTTAATCAACCTCAAATCCTTGAGATAAGACATTTTTCATCTACACAAGCTTGTGTTAATTTTAGTAAACCGTTAATGCAAACTAAAATCTTAAAAGTTGAGGTTTTGGAGATTAAATTTGAAACAGTTTAATTTGAATATCTTCACAGGCAAGTAATTAACTACCTAGCATAACCTTGTGTGCTAAATTTAGTTTTTCTACAATATTTTCTTCATATTTACACAATTTAGAGCACAATAAACTACTCAAAATTTAGCATCTATGTTTGAATGATAAACCCATAGGATAAAATAGTAGAGGTTATGGACATTTTTTCTGGTGAATATTAGTTTCCTGTGTGTGGGAAAGAGCTTAGCTATCATACATCAAAGATTTCCAATTAAATATCTGTGGCTTTATGATATTTTTATTAGTATATGATTGCAATACATCCATTCTACAATCATCTTGGGAAGCAGGTACGTGTACATGTGACAGCTCATTTCTTTTTGTGATCCTCGTGCCCTTCCATCCTCGCTCTTTCCTTTTCTAATTCCTTTATTCCAATTTCATTCTTGTTAGTGCAATTAGTCTTTGCTCATGTTTATGGGATATAACATTTACAGTCACCGAAGTTATCAGTTTCCTGTACAAGGCATATCTTTACCCCACTTATTCCTCTTCCCCTACTTGTCACGCCTTACCCTTTTTCTCTTGAACCCCTTCTCTTCTACTTGGCTATAAAGAGTGACAAATTTGAGACATTTGTAGGAAAATGGGCACCTGGAAAATATAATATTAAATGAAATATATCAAGCAGACCAGTGTAAGTATCAGACAGTATGTCTCATTTAATTGAGGTAAAGTACAAAGAACAATAAAAAGGATGGATCTAAGGGAACAAGGAGATAAATCTATGGCATTTTTGAATGCTACTGATTGAAAGTTTATCAGAAAAAGCAAAACGAAGCAAATAAACAAAACTAATACTTTGTTTTTTGAGCCCATTCATATAATTTAGAAAAGGAGAACACGTAATTCTTAGTACTGAGAGAGTATGAACAGTTTAATTCAAGCTATAAATTAATTGCAATTATAATTGTATATTATGATATTGGCTTTACATCTGTTCCCCAAAATGTAAATGAGAAAAGAATCACATATACTGAAATAATCTTGAAAATGAGAATGTACGCAGATATGTAGACTCTAAAAAGAAGACACAAGGCTCTTATCTGTTTCTTGGTACTACTTCATTTCTTTTTATTATTCATAGAAATAAATATGATGCAAATTCCAAATCATATTTTAAAATTTAATTTTAAAAGTTTATTTTTAACACAAAATAGTTCAGGCCCACTTAAAATGTTAAAACCATATCAAAGTTAATGTAAGACAAAAGAAACACCAAAGTGCTTCCTAGATAAAGCTTGTGATAGGATTTTGGTGTATTTCCTTCAACAGATTTTCTTTCTCTTTTATTTTTTTGAGGCAGGGAGGGAGACACCGTGCTTCAGCTCTGATGTGTGAATTTTTGTGCACTGGGAAGTCATAGCCTCTTATCTTGAGGTTGGATCCAGCTGACAGCCCTGGAGCCCTGGCTCTTCATCCCATTGCTGGCTCAACTGTGTTTTTGGGAGTCACACTGTTACTGGCAGCTGAGTTAGACAAAAATACTATAGGCACTCAGACAGGGCTAGGCCCTTGCAGGAGCCAGTGTAGAAGATGAGATTGACATCTCCCTGTGGGTCAGACCTTAAGATAAAAGATAAAACAAATGCTCCCACATACTTCCTAAGGATAAACATCAGGGACTGATATTCTAAATAGGTCTTTATCACCTGGAGGAGGCCAGGAGTTTCTAACCCAGGCCCCTACTGGAAGAGTCACTACTCTATGAGCATGTCCTCTTGCTAACATGACTGGTTTCCTCATTTGTCCCTGATTTGTCCCTGATATACTTTTAACTGAACAATTAATCTTATTGGCTGGCTATACTTCTGTCCCACCTCATGCCCACCTTGCGAGTTCCCATTTTTTTCCCCACCTTAGACCTGCCTCACCTTGTGGTTTTGCTTCATAAAAGACAAAGTCTAGAAAAGACAAAGTCTTTGGCAACCCACTCAGGACCCTTTTTGTCTCTCTCTTAAACAGAAGCTTTCTTTCTTTCAATACGTATATTCTGATCTTAACCTCCATTGTTCCTAAAATTCATTCTTTGATTTTAGAGAACAGGAAATTGTACTGGACATCTAGTAGGTTGGGAGTTTCTTTCCTCCATATCAACAGGGAGTGGGGATGGGGGACACAGCACTGTTGACCCTTTTCTAACTTCAAATATTACCCATCAGCACCTCAGCTAGCCCTATTCACATTGCTTAAAGCCAATCAAGGGAAAAGGAAATGGCCTGGCCATCTTTGTACAGATCAGTACATGGAGATAGGGCCAGGTTTAGCCAAAGTGGAGATCATTGCTCTTTGTTCAAAGAGAGTCATCCAAGTGGTCATCCACATAATACATCTTTTTTTTTTTTTTTTTTTTTTTTTTTTTTTTTTTGCCTAAACTGGTTGATATTACTACTGAATACTAACTTTCTGTGCTATTACTTTTATACTATCAGTGTGAGAAGAAAACTGATTAGCTCTAGTACTTAAACAACTATTTTTTTAATACTAGTGGTTCACCATCTGTTGTGTCATTTAAAGCTGGATTGAGCAAATAAAGGAGCAATAATAAAGGAAGAAAACCCTGAAATGAAGGTGATAGGGCAGCAATGAGCTGGGAGACTAGGTGTTTTGGCATATGGCATAAATGACCATCATCTTGCAATCACAGCAATCCAGACATCTGCAGAAAGATGGTTCCCAAAACCTGCACTGTTTCAATAGGTTTTCAAAATTTAGTTTGATTATGGAATTTTTGTCTTTGACATTTAAAAAAATTTGCAATTATATTTTGATTTTCGAAAAGCAGCACTTAGAATAAGTTTGTAGTAGAAAGTAGAACAACATTATGCCCTTACCAAGTCTAAGTGAAAGAAGACAGAGGAAGATAGAATAAGGAATAGTGGATTCATTTGGGCAGTCTTGAGTTATACTGATTCATGCTGCACACACATTTTCTTGGTGATAGGAAGTGACTCTATTCCTCATAGACGCTCAGGCACCCAGGCTGATGGAGGCCCGACCACCTGGCACAGAGCTGGACACACTGCCAGAGTGAGAGGAGGGGAAACTAACCATAAGCTTTCACTGCTTGAGCCGAGAGGGGCCTAGCTCCTGGCTGCCCTGTTTTCCTCGAAGGAGTGGTCACCTGGGTTTCCCTAATGCCAAAGAGACTGAGAAATGCAGGGAGGCAAATGAAATATTTGGTGAGTGTCACATTCTATAACACAGATGGGGAAACAAAATGCAGAGATTTATGTTTGTGTGGATGTGTAGAGTTTAAGTAGCATGTCTGAAGACTTTTCTTACTGCTTTGATGTCTCATCTCCTTTTTAAAAAACTTGATTAAAATTTGCTATTTTGAATATTTTTGGCAATCATGTGCATAGATATAATGTCTTCATATGATTTAATCACTGTATTTGCTTTTCTCTACAGATATATATTCACATAATAAGTATTAGAAAATATGTAGCTGACTATATTGGTCTATCACTTAAGTTTTATCAACAGGAGAATCTCAGATTCCTGAGTACGAACTGTTATTTATGTATATTAATTGTACAACCTCAAAAAATAGTGTCTCATATTTTTGTATTTACTTTGGTGGAACTACATCACTTATGGTCTCATATTTATGAATTCCAGTTTCATGCATAATAAAATTCAAGCTCTTTTATATGACATAAGTTTCCCCAATATCTATACTTTGCTTACTTTTCCATTTGCCTTCTACCTGATCTTTTTATATACTCAGGGCATTTTTAGTTTTCCCAAAATAACAAACTGTTTCTTTCTTTGGTAATTTTTGTTTAACTAGTTTTTGCATGGATCATCTTTCTCAATGCTGCTCTCTCTCTCTCTTTCTCTTTCTCTTTTTCTCTAACCATTCTTTATTTCCTCACGAATTCCTAGTGATTGCCCAAGACTCACTTCAGATGTTATCTTTTCCTAGAGTATCATCTTGTCTCATCTGTGAACAGCTCTGTCTATCCGCTGGATTAAAACAGTTTTTATATGATCATCTCACGAGAGAGCAAGCTTTCCAAGGCCTATGAATAGTTCTAACTCATGTAATGACTCCAGCACTTACCACAATGGTGAACTTGCGTTTGGGAAGGATTAATCACTGGAACCAGTTCACGGAACACTCTGGAAGCCTTTCAGTTTTTTTCTTTGACGCAGTTGCTGATGGACACCTTTCAAACCATTCTGTCCTCTTAATTTTATAAATTCAGTATGAGCTCTTGTAAATTGGAGGCTGTACATCACTTTAATCCAGGGTGATATTAAACAGGAGGGAACTTTGTACTGTGTTGTTTTCTGCTCTGTGCTTTCTGTATCCTGGGAGAGAGGTTGGTTAACCTCAGTGTGTGCCTTTGGTAGACCTATTTTGCTCCCTCTTCTCCTAAGAGGCCTTATAAACTGCCATGCCTCTTCAAGAGCCAGAAGTGTAGATACTATGAAAAATGAATTATTAATGTCTGATTTTCACAGCAATGGAATATTTTTGCTCAAACAGTCACATTTCTCCCTTACTTTCAGGCATTCTTTATTAATATAAACACTTTACTAATATAAAATTCTTTAGTAAGGTGTCTTTTTGAATCACTGGTTTACTGACTTCAATAAACACACTGCTGTTATTTCAAATAAGCACAGAAGTTCAGTTTGGAAAGTTTGTGGTCTGATTAGAATCAAAACTATCATTGAATAGTGACAAGTAAATATATAAATAAGACTAAATATTTCCTATGTAGTGACAAGTAAATATATAAATAAGACTAAATATTTCCTATGTAGTAAATGTAGTTTTCTGGTAAATTCAAAATGGCATGTATTTTTTTCTCAAAGAGGGTCTCTTTTTATCAGTATAGATCACTGCATGGCCAAGGGAACACTATAGAGGATCTTTTTGTAGCCTTCTGTCTTATAAATCTTCCATTTCTCAAAACCACTTGTTGGTTTACAGTATTAATTATATTATTTGCTCTCTTTTGTATCATACTTAGATGATTTAGTTCAGGTGGCATAAAAAATATCTCTGTACTAGTAATTTAGCATTTAAAATGTTTAATTGTTCAGAATTTCAAAAAAATTAAATTGGTGTTATGGCTATTGTCTAGGTGATCCCCAAAGCCTCATGCAGTCACAGGTGGGGCTTTTCAGAAGTGGTTGGCTCTAGAGTGTGTGATGCTGGTATGAAGTGTGCAATGCTGTGATCAAGAGTGTGATTACTATATTGGTTTACTGATTGACTTGGCATAGTTCAGAGTGTGCATAATGGAAGGCCCATCCTGGGCATCAGTGCTACTCACACTATGAGTATGTAGCTTGGACAGAATATAAGGGGCAAAAGAGGGTTGCTGTCATAGCTTGCTGCTTCTTTGCCTCTATGCAGATTTGCTGCCTCTGTCCATGATTAACTGTTTGTCCTGTCTGATGCCCTGTCCCATCCACCTTGTCTGGGAGCTGGTCAACTATGAACTGAAACCTCTGGGTACTGGCAGCTGCAATAAACTTTTATTCCTTTAACTTTGAGTGTTGGGTATTTTGTCGTGGCAATGAGAAAAGTAACTAACACAACTAGGTTTAAATTGTTAACTAACATTTTTTAAATGAATTTCAAGACTTGTAATTATATAAAGACTTCAAAAACATAATCTTTTATTTGGTATTCCAGTTGCCTTTATATAAATGAGGGAGATTTTGATTGTCCTTGTCACTTCTATGGCTCAGTTTTAGATATTTGCAGGGCCCCAAAATTCAAATATCAATTAGTATTGATGTAGGATTGGGTTTCAAGTTTTGCACAGCAAATGTAGTTAAAGTAGTAGTTGCTACATTGTTTTGTTAATTGGTTGAAGGATGATCAGGAGTGCGGCTGCTTAATCTTTATGTAATGGGCTAGCATCATGGTTACTCATCAAACTGTTTTTGGAAGGTTGTTTATTAATCCAAAAAAAAAAAAAAAAAAAAGAAAAGATAATTTTGCAACTTTACTAGACAATCAAAGCCAAAATACAGAGTCTCATTCTAACAAAAGCTTTTAAGTTCTGAAGTTTATTTGAAGTGTGGGGTTTTTTTTTCAAACTTATCTCCACTTAAGTGGATTTCATGTGATGGTTCCAAAAGGGATGCCATCTAAATGACAACACTTGATGCCCAAAAGCTATTTAATGCCCTCATTGCTGTATCAATGCTCCAGTGTGCACAGAGGCATTGCATTTAAGACTGATTTAATAACTGTGACTGTCATAACAAAGAGCATCACAGAGTGCTTCTCTGAGGTCTAAGACTATGTCAGGTACTTTCCTCATAATTACGTACTTTCCAGCCTAGCACTGGTGTCATCTGTGAAGCTGTAAGGTAACACCAATCTGTGTGTTTCCTGCTAATTTTTCTTCCATTTCTATCTAGTCAGAATTTATACAAGAATTTTAGACAAGAAGGATTCTCCAAGTGTAGTTTATCAATATGAGCTTAAGTATACTATATTCTTAATGAAATATTAGGCTGTGAGAATGAACCTAAGTTATGTGTTAAGAAATTTATCCTCAATAGCTGCTTCTTTTTTAGAAATATGATATGAAAAGCAAGTATGTTACTTAGGAAATGGAGACACATGCCTAAAGTACTTTCCTCATCTAGTAATATTCTTTTGTGTGTAACATGACTGAATTGTTAAGTTTAGTCATGCCTCTGAAATTCTCACTTTGAACTTATTTTGCATGCTTGAATATATGTCATTCAAAGTATTGGATGGTTGTATATAAAAATTGTCAAATGTCAAATAGTTTAATTATCTTTATAGGTAAGAAAACTAAAGAGCACAATCTTAAATGATTTGGTCATTATCATTCAGGTAGTTTCTTGATGCTAGCACAGACTACTCAGAGTTACTCATGTGATGAGCAGAGAAGGTGTATGTGTCTCTTGGGAAGGGGATGTGATAGCAGCGAAGGAAGCCATTCCTGAAGCTGGGAGTGGAGAACACAGAACCCAACAAAGGTCGAAAAAGGAAACACCAGTGTTGATGGCAGCCAGAGGAGTCATCCTGTTTCCATAATATCCACATAGTGGGGATTTTCCAAGTTCTCCACTACATATAGGACTGGACTCTGTCATTAGAGATGTTGGTTGCAGTAGACAGCAATACAAGAAAGAATAAGTTCAGGATTTGAAGTCATATTTTGCATGTTTTTCTTCCCTCACTTATCAAAATACATATCATTAAGCAAGTTAATTCTTTCACTGAGTCCTAGTTTCCTATTGTGCAAAAGTATTAAAGCTACCTCTATGTGGATTAAATAATAAATAGAAGGCACTAACCACAGCTTCTGTTACCTAATATGTGCCAAATAAATGCTGATTTTTCTATTGTATTTTATTCACATTCCTGCCTCTTTTTTTCTGGCAACAATTAACGATGCATTCTGATAACTTTTAATTCAGGCTTTTCCTTCTGTTAGGCTCACCTTTGTATGTTTCTTTTCAGTTTCAGTAACAATGACACCTTATGGTTCTAACCCTTTAGTTATTCCAAATGAATGCATAAGTCAATGTAAATATTAAGGTCACTCTAAACAACAGAATTGGGGAAGAAGATCTTCATCAATGTGGAAACAAGTGGTTCCAAAATGTTTCAAATTCTTTTTCCCTCTTGTAGCAAATGGTATTTTGTTTTTCCAGCTTAAAAAGAATTGCTTTGTTGCTTTGTTATTTTGCATTAATTCTCAACCTCATCAGCATTAGTGATTCTTGAATTACCCTCTACCTCTATATCCTCAACATCATATTTTAGAATTTCCTTCCTTGCTCTCTCATAATAATGCTCTCTACTCTTTAATCCCTCTTGAAGTTTTCTTCTCTCAATATTACCAATAAATATAGGAATTCATTAACTGGGATCTCTGTTTTTACACCCCTGGTTCAACTGGTTCCTGTCTTTAATCAGTCTATACATATTCATTGATTTTATTTCTATTAGTAGGGCCCAATTCTTTGTGTCATCTCATCTGACTGCTTTGCATGACTTCTACAAATGATGTTTGTTAGCCATTTCAAACAATGAGACTAGAATGCAACTTTCAATCTTATCTTCTTTTGTTTTTTCCACTGATCTTTGCCATTGCAGCAGATGGCCGGACACCCTGCTCGATCTCATTTTTTTTCTGTCACTACTACCTTCTTACAGCAAGCAAGTTGTTTTCCTCTCTTTCCCTTTCATGGTGTCCAGCAAGAGTCTGTCTCTCTGCTTCTTCTTCCTTCTTTTAATGGAGATTACTCATACATTACCTTTAAAAATGTAAACTAATCATGGCACTGTCCTACTTTGGCAATTTTGCTCTTTGAAAAATTAAAACCTCTTCTCATGAACTATAAGACAAGTGAGAGCTGCCCGATTCCTTCCACTGTCACATTTTGGTATTATTTTACTTTGCCCTTGCTAAGGTTTTCTAGTCACTCAGCACTTTTATTTCTTCCTTAGTTTTAGCATGTACTTTTCCTCTTCAAGATCTTAGAAATCTCTCTGAAATTCTTCTGACTCATTCTTATTCTTCAGACTTGAGCTCACACATCATCTTCGGTGATGACTTTATTAAGTAGTTTCTCTGCAGATGATTCTTGCATGCATCTCTGTTTCCTTCCAGACAATAACAAAAATACGTGATTGTCTTGCATTTTTTTTGTCACGGTTGTTGACTCATCATTTTTTTCCTTTTCTCTTCTGTTCTTTTCCCCATGCTAAATATAAGCTCCATAAGGCAAAGGACACATGTGATTTCCACTACTGCATGTCAAGCATCAGCCAGCATCAGATATCAATGTTTAATCACTCATATTTAAGCATTCAGTAGACATTTGAAGAATGAATAAATGAAATTATGAATGATGCATTGTCTCCCTATGTCTAGTGACACTTTAATTTAAAGCTATTCTTTTGAGTTAACCTCCAGAATCATTAACAACCCTAACGTCATTGCTTTAGTGCAGGACACCATTATCTCTTATATGAATCACTATAATTTGTTACTTGCACCAAGATTGTCTTTGAATAGTTATAGTTTGGCGAAGGCAGACACTAACGTAAAATAAGAAAATGACTGACCTGCTATGCTATAACTGATAAATTTTAGTATCTTCATGCAGCTAAAAGACATGTGTGAAAGAAGTTATTTAGTGTGCCAAATCTACTTCAAAGAAGTGTAGTTTTTTCACAAACTAAGTAAACTATAAAAACTAATAGTTTCAACAATTGTGACATAACACATCTTATCCTGGTAACTTGTGACTATCAGGGAAACACGTTATTACCTGCGATGGACTTTTGGGATTTTGTGGGCATTTTTTCCTTGGACTTTGTAAGACATGTTAGTGATGTGTCTCTTCCCAATCTCCAGTAGCAAATTTACAAAAACACAGATTTTATTTATTATCTTGGGGAAAGCTAAAATATATGTCCAGAATCAAGTGAGCAGAGATAATAAGGGGACGCTATGCTCAGTGGATTGAAAGTGCAGAGCAGGAGATCACTACATTGTGCAGTGGATGGGATTTGCGAATCTGTGGCTTAGTGAAAGACTCAAGTCTTTTTAGTTGCTCCTGAAATTCCATTCAGTGATGTTCTTTTGGCTGGCCTTTCTGTCTCTGCTGCTTTCCTTCTTTAGCCTTTTCTTATGCTGCAAGTAGAATGATCTTCTAAAATCTTCCTATTTTAAACTTACTCATGATTCTTAGTTGCTGTTAGGAAAAATATAAACACCTTAGCTTTTATAAGTCTTTTGAGATCTGGCCCCCTTACTCCTGTGCAGAGAACTCTGTGATTCAGATCTTGAATGTGTTTTGTGTTGCATTCTACAGTACCAATGATTTATGTGCCTTATCATTGACACTACACAATGCTTGACCCATGTTAGGCACTGTTAAATATTTGTTGAATGAATCGGAGTAGTCAGATGTCTCATTTCCACTGATATCTGACCTCTGTGCTTATCTCTAATTCTGCATAATGTGATCATATATTTTACCCCAAGACCTATTCCAACAACCAATCTAACTATTATCAATAATAATCTACAGCACAGTTTGTCAAGTGAATGATTTTCCTGGTGACTGTTTTGATAATTACTTTTTGACTACTTACTTTCTTTTGTTCTTTCATTTTGTCCACAGCCTAGCTTTGTAGACATTTGTTCACAGTATCTGACACAAAGAAATTGCCAAGAAATCATCTATTTCTCTTAATATTTGAAATTATTTTATCAACCTCAAAGAGCTAGCAATTACATATAATGGAGGCACGTGAATAGTTTCAGAGAACATTATAATGATTCTTTACCCTGTGAATACTCTGAAAGTGTTGAATGATTTGAAAGAATATTGGGAAAAAGTTGTCACCTCTTTCTTAAGCATAAATCAAAGCTATTTAATTTATCTGGGCAGTGGAAGATTCCTTTGTAGTAGAAATATCTATTATTTTCATAAAACATAAAAGTTTAAATATAATTCTCAT